>NC_056743.1:615765079-616065079 GCF_019279795.1 Protopterus annectens | reverse complement strand
AATGATGTTGATTTCTGAATGTGCAGAAAATAAAGAATTGCAGGAATTATTGCATGCAGCTGAACAGGTTGGAAAGCATACTTTGCAATGTGGTTTTGATTCCTTTGAGGCCTCCTGCAGGGCTGCAGTTACTGGATCTGTGATTAGAAGGCATGCCAGGCTAAAAGAGCAAAATTTGTCTGATCATGTTAAAGCTAAATTACTGGATGCACCTTTACAGCATAAAGAAAATGGAAGACAAAGCTAAGTCTATGCAATCTGTAAAAGACTTACAAGTGCAGCCACCAAGATTCAGTAGACACTGGCCTACAAAAAATTGGTCCTTTCCTGTGTCAATCAGAGCTCAAAGGGGCAAATCCAGACGCCCTAAGGGTTCCAGATTCCAGGCACATGATTCTTACAGGTCAAAGCAATGGGGCGCTTCTACCTCCAAATCTGGAGGAGATAAAGTACAAACCTACAGAAAACAGTCCCAATGACTTCCCTCTACTTTCACCAAGCACTTACCTTTTGGCAGCACCCTTAGGGGGAAAATTAGCACTTTTTGCTCAAAATTGGCAGTTAATAACACAGGACAAGTGGGTGCTAAACATAGTATCACAGGGATACAGATTCCATTTCCATACTCTGCCAATGGCAAACGGTTGGCCGGATCTGCCAAAAAATCAATGGGCAGAGGCACAGAAACAGGTTACGTCCCTCATGGATATGGGGACCATTCAGCCAGTACCAGAACAGGAAAAAGGACAAGGTTTTTACTCAAGACTGTTCTTGGTACCTAGAAAGGACAAGGCCTGGCAGCCAATACTGGATTTATTGATTTTGAACACATACCTGGACATTCCAAAATTCAAAATGCTGTCTTTGCAGCAGCTTCTGCCCATGCTGGGCAAGGGTGCATGGCCGGTGACATTAGACCTAAAAGAGGCATACCTGCATGTCCCAATAAGACAATCGTGCAGAAGATACCTCAGATTCAAGGTGGGCTTAATGCATTACCAATTCTCTACACTGCCCTTGGCTTATCTACTGCGCCCAGGGTCTTTACAAAGTGCCTGGCACCAGTAATTGCTTTTTGCAGACAAAGAAGTATTCAACTATATCCTTACTTGGACGACTGTCTCGTTCAAACAGAGAACAAGGACATTCTTCTTCAACAACTGGCATTTGTAAAAAGGCTTCTGACATGCCTAGGGTACACAATAAATGAAAATAAATCACAACTGGTACCCTCTCAAAAGATAACATTCCTGGGTGCAAGCTTGAATACAACTGCCTAGATGGCTTACCTCACGCCAGACAAACAAAGGCAATTGACTACTTACTTCAAACTGATGGCAACAAAAACCCAGTTATCTGCAAGACAAACTCTGCAGGCTTTGGGCTTCATAGCATCCTGCATCCTACTGATTCCATATGCAATACTGCATATGAGGAAACTTTAATGGTACCTAAAAGTTTATGGAGTCAACATTGTCACAGTCTGGAAACAATGATTCCTCTCATTCCCTGCTACAACCGGAGTTTCTGTGGTGGGCAAAGGCATGTCACCAAAACATGTGATGGGCCTTCACTCTACCCCCTGCCAGCCAAACCTTAACAACAGACGCATCAGATTATGCCTGGGGGGTCCACATGGTGGGAAGATGCATTCAGGGCATATGGACCCCAAAACAAATGCATCTACATATCAACCAAAAAGAGATGCTAGCTGTTCAAAATGCCCTGACAGCCTTCAAGGACTTACTTCATCCAGGACAACTACTGATAAAGACGGACAACACCATGGTTATGTGGTATATAAACAAGCAGGGGGGCACGCACTCATACCCCCTTTGCAGATTAGCCATGGCACTGTGGGACACAGCTTTGACTTACCAAATACATCTTCAAGCTCAATTCCTGCCAGGAAAACAAAATACTCTGGGTGATGATTTAAGCAGAAACCTTATGGACCCCCACGAGTGGAAACTAGATCCACAAGTCTTCAGTATGATCACAAAGAAATGGGGGAGTCTGGACATAGATCTATTTGCCTCTCCTCAAAATTATCAATTGAAAAGATTCTGCACAAGGACTTATCACAGACAAGCATGGAAAGTGGACACCCTATCCTTCAGTTGGAAAGATTCTGCACAAGGACTTATCACAGACAAGCATGGAAAGTGGACGCCCTATCCTTCAGTTGGAAAGATTCTGCACAAGGACTTATCACAGACAAGCATGGAAAGTGGACGCCTTATCCTTCAGTTGGAAAAACCTATCAGTTTACGCCTCTCCTCCTCTGCCTCTTCTTCCTAGGGTCCTACTAAAAGTCAGACAAGCGAAACCAAAGATGATAGTAATTGCCCCTGACTGGCCCCACCAATACTGGTACCCAAGCCTAAAGAACTTGTCTCAATACCCAGCTTGGACCTTACCTCAAAGACCTCAACTACTGTCCCAGAAAAACAATCAGATCCTCCACAATCAACTACAGACACTGAACCTGGCAGCATGGCTGATCATGTAGTTATACAAACAGCACCTCTCAGTAAAGCTGTGATGGATGTCATTTTGGAAGCCAGAAGGCCTAGTACTAGAAAATCTTATGCTGATAAAAGGAAGAGATTCTGTGCTTGGAATCAAGCACAAGGAACTGATACAGCAGAACCAAATATTCCTCAGATATTACAGTACTTGACTGAGATTCTTGACAAAGGCCTATCTTTCTCATCAATTAAAATCCATGCCTCTGCCATTTCGGTTCATTACAATACAGAGCCACCAATCTTTTCTCATCCTTTACTAAAACAGTATCTTAGAGGAGCCAAAAATTTAAGGCCCCCCTAGAAGATCACCAATACCTGCATGGGACCTCAATTTTGTGTTGGAAAAGCTCACCCTGCCTCCATTTGAACCAGCTGTTACTGCTAACATAAAGTTCTTATCATGGAAAACAGCTCTGCTACTAGCAATTACTTCAGCAAGAAGAGTCTCAGAGCTACAGGCCCTCATAGCCATGGAGCGTTTTATCATATTTTACCCAGACAGGGTGTCTCTGAGGACAAATCCTTCATTTATGCCTAAAGTGGTTGCCAGTGTGGCCTTAACCAAACTATTCATCTGCCAACCTTTTATCCAAATATGCAGAACAAAGGGGAGAGAATTCTGCATTCCTTGGACGTACACAGACAGCTACGATTCTACTTGAGTAGGCCTAAAACTCTAAGAAAAACTGAGCAATTACTAGTGGCATATGCCACAGGATCAGAAGGAAAGGCTATTTCAAAGCAGACTATTTCAAAGTGGATAAGCCACTGCATTCGTTTCTGCTACTTACACCATGGCAAACCTATGCCCAAGGGCATTAGGTCTCATTCCAACAGAGCCGCAGCTACTTCAGCAGCCTTTCTCAGAGGAGTTCCAACCAAAGACATTCTAGAGGCTGCTACTTGGAGTTCTGTTCACACCTTTACAAAGTATTATCATTTGCCTCTCTATTCTAAGTCCAGGGCAGGCTTTGCCACTGCAGTTCTGCAGGGCCTTATAGCCGCACCTAATGCTGTTTAGCTCCAGCCTCCCATCCATAGCTTTGGGATTCTACCCAAATGTAATGACTGCAACAGTGAAACACGAAGAACATAGTACAGTTGTGTACACTTATCATAAATGTAGATGCTAGAGTGTATTCACTGTTGCATTATTCACTGTTGCAGTCCAGGTTACCCGCCCACCATACCCCTTTCATTCTGGAGTTTATCTTTCCTTCTGTATCTTCTACAAAATATATATATACATATATAATACATATATATATATATATATATATATGTGTATATATATATATATATATATATATATATATATATATATATATATATATATATATATACTATATATTTTTTTTTTTTTTTTGCTACCTTTTTGGGGGCACCTGACATCTGGGGCAAGAAAAACTAAAGAAAATGGCATCGGCTGCTTGTTTTATACCCCTGACGATCTGACGTCATGGAAGAGGAGACAGCAACTGATGCAGGACCCAAGACTTTGGAATTCAGGCCGACTGAGGGCAACCTAACAGCAGATTACCCAAATGTAATGACTGAAACAGTGAATACGCTCTAACATCTACATTTATGGTAAGTGTACACAACTGTACTTTTGGAGGTTCCCTATAGGTTCATAGGTTCATACTAGGCTTATCTGCTCTAGGGCATTTATAAGCCTAGCCAGAGTGTGTTTGGCTTTCACCACCCATTTTAAATTAATTTTGCTATGCCCTTTTTCAAGGTTAGTATACTGTGCCTCTGTCTAACAGTGACACAGAAGTGATACCCGGGGTAAACCTACAATCTCCCATCCACTCATCAAGATTCCCCTTGAAGAGAGTCAATGAGGGACTCTGCCTAACCTGGACTGAGATTTTATTCCAGAGTGAAGGGAGCCTCTGGGTTATGAATCTGTCCCTCCAGCATGTCCTATTTATTTCAGTACTGAGGTTCAAGTCTCTCGAGCGCTGGGTGGGATTTGGATTTTCTGAGGTGCAGCATGTCCATTAATTCCAGGTTGGACATGGCTTTATACGTCAGGCACAGATCGCCTCTGAGTAGGCGGTATGCCACTGAGTAGAGCTGGAGTTTCTTTAACCGGGCAGCATATGGCATCTGTTTGAGCCCTATGATCCTCTTGGTGAGGTACTTTTGGTGTCTTTCCAGTTGCTGCAGGTGTCTGGTAAGGTACATCCTGAAAGGGGCATTGTACTCAATTATGGGCCTCATGAGGGATGAATAAAGAGGCATGATGACCTCCCCTGATCTAGATGTGAATCCCTTCATGATTAGGTGGGCTATATAAAATGTTTTTCTAACCACTTTGGCCACGTGGTTGTCAAATGAGAGATTGCTATCAACTTGGGTCCCCAGGTCCCTAATTACTTCTGTACTTAATGGATTACCACCTATGTGGTAATTTGTGGGCACTTTGTTTTTGCCAAAGGGGATGACTATACACTTTTTGGCGTTTAGCTTGAGGCCATGGCTCTGGCATGAGTTGTCTGTTTCTATGAGGCCCTTTTGGAGGATGCTTGTGTCGGCTGGAGAGTCGATTATGGCGCCCAGTTTGCAGTCATCTGCGAACTTGGTCAGCCACAGTCCTTTCGTGTTGGCCTGTACCTCCGAGAAATATATACCTAACAAGAGAGGTCCCAGGACTGAGCCTTGTGGGATGCCACTTGTAACTGGTTTGGAGTCTGTCATGGCTCCAGCAATTCTAACCATGTGGGTTCTGTCCTTGAGCCAGTTTGCAACCCATCTAGTGACATAGAGGTTTATATTTAAGCTGGTGAGCTTATCTATAATGCCCAAGTGGGGTATTGTATCGAAGGCTTTTGCGAGGTCCAGGTAGGCTGTGTGGACCACCTTCCCCTCGTCAGTGGCCTTGGTGACTGTTTCAAAGAAATCAACCAGGTTTAAGAGGCAGGATCTGCCCTTAACAAAGCCGAACTGGGTAGGATCCAGTGTCTGTAGGTCCGCTAGTCAGGCTTATGGGGAGATAGTTTCCAGGATCCGTTGAGGCACCACCTTTGTGGAGAGGGACCACTGTTGCTGTACGCCACTCTTTGGGTACATATCCTATAGTAAGGCTGAGTTTGAACAGTAGTTTTATGTTTGGGTTTAGCTCTTCTTGGAGTTCATGTAGGACGCAGCCCGGGACACCGTCTGTAGTTTTGGAGGTTCCCTATGTCCTGATTCATTAGTTCCATGGTAAGTCTTTCCATTTATTTGCATATGAGACTTGTCAGACTTATGGGTCTGTAATTGCCTGTATCAGTGGAATATCCTCCCTTATGTAAGGGAATGACTGTAGCAGTTCTTCATTCACTTGGTACAAAATTGAACAGTGTTGGTAAGGGTGAGGCCAATTCATGGCTCATAATATTTAAGATGCATCCAGGGATATTGTCAGGACCCTTTAATGCATTTTTTAGGACTTGGTCTTATGTGATAGTTGGAGGTGAGCCGGTTTCAGGTATGTCTTAAGGGACAGATGGTAGTGAGCAAAATTGTTTTGACAATAATCCCAAACCACAAAAAAGCTTGGCACAAAGACTTAGGAAACAAAAAGCAGTGGCAGAACTCAGGTACTCTGTGACAAGTAGGTTAACTAGAAATTCTGAGGGGGTACTAGAGATGGCTTGGTGAGGGCCACGATGGTGCAGCGGTTAGCATTGTCGCCTCACAGCAAGAGGTTCTCCCGTTCGATTCTCAGCTTGATCACCTTCTGTGTGGAGTCTGCATGTCCAGCCCACAGTCGAGTGACATCTAAAGACATGCAGGTATATGCGTGCATGAATGGGTGTGCCTTCTTTGAAGGTTGGGTATCGGACTGGCAACTCAGTGTTGTAAAACTCCACTGCCAATCATCAGTGGACAGTTCTGCTGTGGTGCCCCCTAACCGGGTAAAGCCGAAAGACTTGTTTTTTTATTAGAGATGGCTTGGTAATTTTATGAATGTTTATAGACAGCAAAGGAGTGGGGGAATCATGAAGATACACGAGTGGCAGCAGTTGTGAAAAATGTTAAGTATTCCAAAGCTTGGCAAGGCAGAAGCTCAGCAGTTAACAGTCAGGGAGGATAAAGAAGAAATAAGAGCTATGTTGTATAATCTCATTTCAGGGAAATGTCCAGGAACTGATGGAATTCCTACAGAAATTTGGAAGTTAGCAGAAAAGAGGTTGTTTAAAATTTGGAAAGCATTATTTAATAATGTTCTGAATGGTGGGGACTACCTGCAATGTGGAAGAAAGCAGGGGTGTTAGTATTAATGAAGGATGGCAAAGGTGGGGACTACCTGCAATGTGGAAGAAAGCAGGGGTGATAGTATTAAAGGATGGCAAATTTCTACAAATCCTGCATCATATAGACTAATACTAATTCTGCATCTTGAATACAGAGTCTTTATGTCTGTAGTAGCTAAGAGAATGTCAAAATCTTAACAAAGCTTATAGATATGGACCAATGTGATGCTATGAAATGAAGACAAACATTTAACAATGTTAATAGTGCATTGATGATTCGGAAAGGGATTTTGGGATATAAAAAGAATCTTTACTGTTGATCACTTTGGATGCAGAAAAAGCATTTGATAGGCTGTGCTGGGAATTTATGATGGAGTGGAGACAAAAATGAATGTACGAAGAGTTCTTTCTGGTAGGTTGCATTTGAAAAGAGGATTCAGGCAGGGATGTCATTTTCCCCCTCTGTAACTCGCAATGTATTGGAACCTCTGACTAGAAAGGTAAAGGATTTGCAAATCCAGACATATAACTGTGCAGTATTCAAGTAAAAGTAGCTCTGTTTGTATATATTATTTTGCATTTGACAATTCCTGAATATAATATTAGGATGCTGGGGAATATTTACGAAGCTAAAGCATAGGCTATAACTGTACATTATGTGCCCACACATGACTTACTTCAGCAATACCTGTATTTATACATATATTTATATCTGTATATCTACAGAGATTCCCTTCACAAGCTCAGTTTCAAAACTTCGAACTGCAAATGGTCGAGATCATAAGACTGAAGTTTTGAAACTTCGAACATTTTGAATGGAGAGCGTCATACAGCATGGAAGAGAAATTTATCGTCTTCCTCATTGTAGTGCGATCTCAGAGTTGGTATATTTATTTAGCAGAGGATGTGGTGGGTGCAGGGAGGCTTGCCCCCCCTCTGCAAAAATGTTAAAAAAAATTGTTTTTATTCTTATTTTTTTTATTAAAATTTAGAAGTTTCAAAACTTCCATCTTCCTGTTTCGACCATTTGCAGTTTGAAACTTCAAGCTTGTGAAGTATATATATATATATATATATATATATATATATATATATATATATATATATATATATATAGGTCCCCTTCAGAATCGCGGACCGGGAGATTTCCCTTGTTCTCACTGTAGTGCAATCTCGGAGTTGGTATATTTAAGTAAGGGCTGTGTAGGGGGGCAAAGCTCCCCTGCTATACACAGTTTAATGCATGTTTTTTTATTTTTACGGGTCTAGTTCACATTTTCGAACATTCAAATGTTCGACCATATGGTCTCGGCCATATGAATTTCGAACATTTGAGCGTTCGGTTATGTGAAGTAGAGCCATATATATATATATATATATATATATATATATATATATATATATAAATATATACACACACACATATATATATATAAATATATACACACACACACATATATATATATATATATATATATATATATATATATATATCTGTATGGATGTATATGGGAATACGAAAAGATGAAATGTTTAGGTGAGCCGATTAAAAGGGACTATTTTGCAATGGTTCAGGATATGTCAGAGGAAACCAAGCAGAATATTGTTAAAAATAAGAGATGGGAAATTAATGGTTTTCGACACAGTAAGGCATGAGCAGTGAAAATACTTTAGTCCTTTTGATCATGTTTGTGGTACTGAAGAACAACCTTCGCAGGGCTAGCCACTCATCAGTTTGAGCTTTGGCTTTAGATCAGTGATGGCGAACCTTTTGGGTTCATGTGTCAAAAATTCGGAAAATGCCTAACTTGACTTTGCTGCCATGTCACCCCTTCCCACAAACAATAATAAATGAATAAAACGGCATAGTTCTAAATACATCAGGGATAAATCTCAACAGAATTAGGGGCAAATCTAGAAATAAGACATGGACAGTTTTAAAGTACTAATACTGTTAATCTGAGACCCTGACTGAAAAAATTAACTTGAATTAAAATACATTTTCTGAAATAAAACAAGTCTATAACTCTAGTTATTTTCATTAAGTGTAAAAAGTTGCCAGTTTTAAAAGGGATTAAGAGGGACAGTTGAGAGGAATATAAAACAGCACACACTTAGAAATGCAGACTACTTACCCTTTGCAGAAGTGTAACCACGAAGAGAAAACAATGTCAGCACTGCCCTTTGCAGATTCTATCAAGACAATATACCGAAATAGCCTTTGAGGTTAATAACTTCCTTACCTCTGCATCAGTGCTGTTGAACTGGCTCCTGGTACAAAACAATTCAGTACACTTCACAGAAGCAACTAATGCAAAAGCAGTTTCTTTGGTAACTCAGGTGTTTGTAAACTTTGGTGCGTCACCCAGAATGTCGTGGTGTGTCACCGGTCCATCACTGATCTAGATGATGGTCACTGTTTATGTGAGACCCCAACTCCATGTATTAAAATGGGGAAAAAGGGTGTTATGGCTGGGTGGATAATCCTATATATAAGGTAGGCATATTTATATCAGTGAAAAGGAAAGCTGTAGATGGTAATAATTATAAGAGTTAAAGGAATTAATTTAGAAATGAAAAAGAACAAAATTAAAGTGGGATTATTTGATTTTTCATATATGACAAGGTAGATTATGATTACCCCTATGTAGAGGCATTTTAAATCTGTGCAGGTGAGACTATCTATAACACAAGCATAGTGTAGTTCAGTGTGGAGAAGGTGAAGGTAGAAGAATGTTGAAGTAGACGGCAGAGAGATTAATGTTTTTGAAGCAAGCCCTTATTTTAAACTAGCAATATTTGTATGAAATCTTATGTGTAGAAATTGGAAGGCAATTTTATAAATGCTAAACAAGTGAGGGATTAGAGAAAAGCAATATTGCCAATAGGAATTCATCCAACTGAGAGTACAGAAAACTAGCAAGAGATAACTGGAGAAAATTAACAAAGGAACCATACCATTGGGAGCAAATAATAAGGAATGAAAAGTGATAAGATGGGATGAAACCAGTATGCGTTTGCCTTCCAGGTCAGAGAGTACCTTCCTTAATAAGGGATTGTTTTTCAGTTTTTCTTCCTATTTATGAAGTGTAGATACTCCCTGTACATGGAACACTTGTTACTTGGCACATATAATTGTCATTCGTGGTAATCCTGTTTTTGTATATATCTACTGAGATTTTGTTATTATTGTCTTTGTACTAAGTCACCTTAAATGTATGTGTTAACTGTGGAGTTTTTCAGTGCCGGTCTCCACTGAAAAAGGTCTCTGTCCCAGGTGGACTAAAACCTGGTCAACAAATGTCAAATAAATAAATAAAATAAATAAATAAATATTGCTGATACCCCATTTTGTACTGGAACAGTACTACAATTTATCTTTTAACTGTCAAGCTGCGGCACACTGATACTGGCTTGTGTAACCAGAGCAGTTTCAAACCTGGATATTGTGAGCACAGTAGCTTCCTTTTGACTGTTTATGTTTAAATTCTAATCCAAGTCAGGGTGAAAGGCTAGTAAGGTTGAGTTTTCAACAGAATTGGTAGCACAGTGATGCAAATGTTAGCATTGCCGCCTTATGCCTCTTTTTTTCCTGGTTCATTTGCTAGCTAGTGAGCCTTCAGTTTAGAGTTTGTTTGTCCAAACCTATCTCTGCAAGGGTTTTTACATAAAATGGGTGATACAGTAGAGAGTTGATTATCCGAACGTCTATTATCAAAATATCAGTTATCCGAATGCAGCCTTCCAAAGTTTTCAGGTAGGAAAAATCATAAAGTTTGAATATGTAAACGTTATATGTATTCGCTTGTGCATGTCCTTTGAGCTTTTGTAGCCTGCTTGTGTGTGAAAAATATTCTTTATTGTCCACTGGAATTGCTGAATGGTTAAAAAGTGAATTCCCTACATGCAGAAAAAACAAGATTTTAGAAGTATTTTTTTCATCCGGGTCAATGCATGTTTAATTATCCAAACCGTTTGATTATCCGAACTACCCTAGGTCCCAATTAGTTTGGATAATCGAGACCCTACTTATGAGGACTCTGATGCAGAAGATTCCATTCCTTCTCCTTCTCCCCTTGAGGATTTTTCTCTTGGGGAAACTTTGCATACCTTAAAGGAGCATTTACACTGGGAAAGTCAGGATTTCTCTGAATCAAAAAAGAGACTTCGGTATTTTTTTCTTCTTCCTCAGCATAGGCCTTTGGCCATACCTCCTGTTCAAGACATTGTTGTTGATGTTTTTTCAGAATCTAGTGTGACTCCTGATTCTCTGCCTCCAGCTCCTTGTATGCCAGACAGATACTACAGGGTGCCTGACTCCCACAAATTCCTTTTCAAAAATCCCATTGCTGACCCTGAAACCATTTCTCAGGGACCCAAGGGCATTAAGGCCTCTACTGCTAAAAATCCTACCCTTTCTGATAGAGATTCCAGGGCCCTGGATAGATGGGGTAAGAAGGTTTACACGTCTGCAACCTTGGCAATCAGGGCTTTAAGCTGTCAATTTCATATGCTTAAATATCAACAGCTTGTCATGGGACTACTTAAACAGAACATTATGTTAATCTCTGACTATGTGGAAAATAAAGAGTTGCAGGATTTATTACATTCAGCTGAACAAGTTGGAAAACATACTTTGCAATGCGGTTTTGATTCCTTGGAGGCCTCTTGCAGGGCCGCTGTAACTGGATCTGTGATAAGAAGGCATGCTTGGCTCAAGGAGCAAAATCTGCCAGATCATGTTAAAGCAAAATTATTGGATGCTCCTTTACAACAGGACAGTCTATTTGGCAATAAGGCAGAAGTTGTTTTGAAAAAGATGGAAGATGAAGCTAAATCTATGCAAATTGTAAAAGATTTCCTACAAGTGCAGCCACCCAGGTTCAGTAGGCACTGGCCTACTAAGAATTAGTCCTTTCCAGTATCCACCAGAACCACTCAGGTCAAACCCAGACACTCCAAGGGCTCCAGGCTTCAGTCACAAGGGACATACAGAACAAAACAATGGGGTGCCTCCACCTCCAAATCTGGAAGTAGCAAGGCACCTCCCTTCGGTCAACAGTCTCAATGACTTTCCTCTGCCATCACCAAGCATTTATATTTTGGCAGACTCTTTGGGGGGAAAACTGGCACTTCATGCACGAAACTGGCATCTAATTACCCAGGACAAGTAGGTCTTAAATATAGTATCCCAGGGATACAGATTTCATTTACACACTTGCCAATCCCAAACGGATGGCCAGATCTGCCACCAAATCAGTGGGCAGAGGCCCAGAAACAAGTTATATCCCTCATGAATATGGTGCTATTCATCCAGTATGAAAAAAGGAAAAGGGACAAGGATTTTATTCAAGACTTTTCCTGGAACAAAGGAAAAGACAAATCATGGCGTCCGATTCTAGACTTACCCATTCTAAATACATTTCTGGACATTCCAAAATTCAAGATGCTGACTGTACAACAGTTACTGCCTATGCTAGGCAAGGATGCCTGGTTGGTAACTCTAGACTTAAAAGAGGCTTACCTGCATATCCCAATCCAGAAATCTTGCAGAAGATACCTCCGCTTCAAAGCAGGCTATTTGCATTACCAGTTCTCTGCACTGCCCTTTGGCTTATCTACTGCGCCCAGGGTCTTCATAAAGTGCCTGGCAGCAGTGATTGCATTTTGCAGACAAAGAAGCATTCAAATTTATCCTTATCTGGACGATTGTCTAATTCAGGCAGAAAACAAGGACACTCTTCTACAACATCTGGTGTTTGTAAAAAGGCTTCTAACATGCCTAGGGTACACCATAAACGAAAAGAAATCACAACTGGTACCGTCTCAAATAATTACATTCCTGGGCGCAAGCTTGAATACAACCGCCCAGATGACTTATCTCATGCCAGAAAAGCAAATTCAATTGATGACTTACTTCAAACAAGTGGCCACAAAAACCCAGCTATCTGCAAGACAAATTCTGCAGGCCTTGGGGTTCATGGCTTCCTGCATTCTACTAATTCTATATGCAAGACTGCATATGAGGAAACTTCAATGGTACTTAAAAAGTTTGTGCAGTCAACATTGTCATAGCCTGGAAACAATGATTCCTATTATACCTTGCCTGTAACTAGAGTTCCTATGGTTGGCAGAGGCCTGCCACCAAAACAAGGGACTGCCATTCACTCCACTCCCTGCTGCCCAAACCCTGACTACAGATGCATCAGACTATGCTTGGGGAGCTCATCTGGCAGGGAAGTGCATACAGGGCAAATGGAGCCCAAATCAAATGCACCTACATATCAATCAGAAAGAGATGCTAGCTGTACAGAATGCACTGACAGCTTTCCAGGACTACCTTATCCAGGACAACTAAGCAGAAATCTTATGGACCCACACGAATGGAAACCGGAACCACAGGTTTTCAACATGTTGACACACAAATGGGGGAACCCAGACATAGATATTTTTGCCTCACCCCCAGAACTATCAGTTGGACAAATTCTGCACAAGAATTCATCACAACAAAGCTTGGAAAGTGGATGCTCTGTCATTCGGCTGGAAAAAAACTATCAGTCTATGCTTTTCCCCCTCTGCCTCTGCTCTCCAATGTTCTACTAAAAGTCAAACTGGACAAACCAAAAATGATTCTGATTGCTCCAGACTGGCCTCGCCAACACTGGTACCCACTTCTGTGCAATGCGTCACACCTTCCTCCGTGGTATCTGCCTCAAACACCTTACCTTCTGTCTAAGCAGAACTACCAAATTCTGCATCCTCCGCTCCAAACTTTGAACCTTGCAGTGTGGCTAATCAACTAATTTCACCTTTGGCATCCCTCAGCAAACCTGTGATGGATGTCATTTTGGAGGCTAGAAGGCCTAGTACTAGAAAATCTTATGCTGACAAATGGAAGACATTCTTTGCCTGAAACCAGTCACAAGGGATAAGCACTGCTATGCCCAATATTCCTCAGATTCTGCAGTACTTACCTGAGATGCTTCACAAGGGCCTATCTTTTTCTTCCATAAAAATCCATGCCTCTGCCATTTCAGCTCATTACAACACAGAACCGCCCCTTTCTCTCATCCCCTGTTAAAGCAGTATCTCAGAAGGGCCAAAAACGTAAGACCTCCCAGAAGAGCACCAACTCCTGCATGGGCTCTCAATTTTATTTTGGAAAAACTCACTGCCCCTCCTTTTGAGCCAGCTGCTACTGCAGACCTAAAGTTTCTCTCCTGGAAAACAGCTTTCCTTTTAGCAGTCACTTCAGCTAGTAAGATTTCAGAATTACAGGCTCTTATGGCAGTGGTACCTTTCATTATTTTTCATCCAGACAGGGTGGCTCTCAGGACCAATCCATCTTTCATGCCTAAGGTGGTATCCAGTGTGACTCTTAATCAGACCATTCATCTGCCAACTTTCTTTCCCAATCCACAGAACAAGGGTGGACGGATTCTGCATTCATTGGATGTACACAGACAACTTAGATTCTACTTGAACAGGACAACATTTCTAAGAAAATCTGAACAACTATTGGAGGCTTTTGCTGCAGGGGCAGAGGGAAAGGCTATTTCAAAGCAGACTATTTCCAAATGGATAAGTCATTATATTCATTTCTGCTATGTACACCATGGTAAACCTATCCCCAAGGGGATCAGATCTCATTCCACCAGGGCTGCATCTACTTCTGCAGCCTTTCTCAGAGGGGTTCCTATCAGAGACATTCTAGAAGCTGCTACCTGGAGCTCAGTTCATACGTTCACCAAACATTACCATTTACCTCTCTTTTCTAAATCCATAGCTGGTTTTGCCACTGCTGTCCTGCAGGGCCTTATAGCTGCTCCTAATGCTGTATAAATCCATCCTGCCAACCATAGCTTTGGGATTCTACCCAAATATAATGACTGCAACAGTGAAACCTGAAGAACATAGTACAGATGTTCATCGTGTTACCCTGCTGCAGTCATCACACTTGGGGTTATCCTGTCGTCAGGCGGTCCCGCAGTCGGCCGGATTTCCAAAGTCTTGGTCCGACTTCGGTTGCTGTCGCTTCATCCCTGACGTCAGAGCGCCAGGGGTATATATATTGCAACCGACGCCATTTTCTTCATTCTTTCTTGCCGCGCGGTGCCCGAAGCAGAAGCAGTTTGCAAGTGCCGGTCGGCCGACTCCTGAGATTTTCGAATTCGAATTTCAGACCGAAGTCTTCTATAAAGCTAAGTACCCCATTGGGAAACTTTTCTTGCCTCAGACCGATGTCAGAAAAAGTTAACAATTGTATTTCTTGTGGGAAGCAAATACCTCATAAGGATTTTCATTCTTATTGCATACCTTGCCTAGGCCCTGATCACGATGTCACTTGTCGTTTTTGTGCTAGATTTAATAAACGTACTATTAAAAGACGATTTGATTTTGCACAACATTTTTTTGGTAGAAAATTTAACTATAACATGCCGTCGGAGCTACTGACTACCGGCGTGCACAAAAAACGCAGGGACAAGGACCGACAGCCCAGGCCTAAGCCCGATTCTGAGGCCTCGGTTAATCTGGTCTCCGGTTCTCCAGTTATCAATGAGGCTCCGATGCAGCCTCTGACTACCGCAGTTCTGGAACCCGAGTCCGCTACAGATATTTTGTCGGAATGTACTAGGCCGGCGCAGCCTTTTACTTCAGGCCCTACCGACGATTTACCTTCCAAGGACGTCGGTACTTCTGAAACGCCATCGGTTTCTGAAGGCGTTTTCAGACCAACGACTCTTACAGTCAAAATGTTTTCCAAGTCGAAGACTCCTTCTAAATCGAAAAAGGCTTCATTTCAGTCTCCTGTTCAAGGCCCTTTGCCTAAGAAACAGATGCTCAAAATGGCAGAAGATTTGATTTCTCTTATCGGGGTTTCACAGCCTCCTCCTGACAAAAGGCCTAGACAAGAGGAAGATTCTGCTTCCTCTGAACAACTGTCTATTTCTTCGAATTCCTCTGAGGACCAAGACTACTCCTTATCTCCTTATGCAGATTCTGATGCTGAGGAATCTATTCCCTCAGCTTCCCCTCCAGAAGATTACTCTTTTGGAGAAACTTTACACACTATGAGGGAACATTTTCACTGGGAAGGTCAGGATTACTCTGACTCCAAGAAAAGGCTGAGAGAGTTTCTTTTACTCCCCCAACACAGACCTCTAGCCATCCCTCCTGTTTTGGACATTGTGGATGATGTCTACTTAGAATCCAGTTTCAACCCTGACTCTCTACCTCCTGCCCCGGCCAAGCCTGACAGATACTACAGAGTACCTGATTCCCACAAATTCCTTTATAAAAGCCCAGTAGCTGACCCAGAGACTATCTCCCAGGGTCCCAAGGGGGCTAAGGCTTCCATGGCTAAAAATCCAGTACCTTTTGAAAGGGATTCAAGAGCACTAGATAGATGGGGGAAAAAGGTTTACACTTCAGCCACTTTAGCTATGAGAGCACTAAACTGTCAGTTTCATATGCTTAAGTATCAGCAATTCCTGATTTCTCAGTTAAAACAAAAGATAACCACCTTACCTCAACAATCTGAAATGAAAGAAGTACAGGATTTGTTGCACGCCACCGAGCAGGTGGGCAAACATACCTTGCAATGTGGGTTTGATTCTTTAGAGGCCTCCTGCAGAGCAGCTGTCACTGGATCAGTTATACGTAGGCATGCCTGGTTAAAAGAACAAAGTCTGCCTGATCATGTTAAAGCAAAACTATTAGATGCTCCCTTACAGCAGGATGTTCTTTTTGGTGTTAAAGCAGAAGAAGTTTTAAAGAAAATGGAAGATGAGGCTAAATCAGTGCAGACAGTCAAAGATTTCCTACAAGTACAACCCCCTCGCTTCAGCAGAAACTGGCCAACAAAAAATTGGTCCTTTCCAGCCACTGACAGGCCTTAGAGGGGTAAATACAGGCGCCCAAGGGGCAGAGGACAACCACAAGCTCAGTATAAGCCTCGCCAATGGAGCACTCCAACCCAGAAGGGAGGAGAAGACAGGTCTCAACCCACCAGAAGACAGACTCAATGACTTGCACCTCAGCTGGCCAAACAAAGTTCTCTTGTCAGCCCCCTTGGGGGAAAACTAGCACTATTTGCAGACAACTGGCACATGGTCACAAAGGACAAATGGGTCCTAGACATAATTTTACGAGGATAGAGATTCCACTTTCATACCTTGCCAATAAAAAGGGGAATGCCAAACCTGCCACAAAATCAAAGGGCAGAGGCTCAAAAACAAATTACAGCTCTCATGGCCATGAGAGCCATTCAAAGGGTACCAACTCAAGAGCAAGGCCAACGATTTTACTCAAGACTCTTCCTAGTACCCAGGAAAGAAAATGCTTGGAGACCAATTCTGGACCTTTCAATTCTAAACACTTACTTACAAGTGCCCAAATTCAAGATGCTAACACTACAGCAGCTACTTCCCATGTTGGGCAAGGAAGCATGGCTGGTAACGTTGGACCTCAAGGAGGCATACCTGCATGTCCCTATCAGACAAAGTTGCAGAAGATACCTCCGTTTCATTGCAGGTTCAACCCATTATCAATTCTCTGCACTGCCCTTTGGCTTATCTACTGTGCCCAGAGTATTCACAAAATGCCTGGCACCAGTAATTGCATACTGCAGACAAAGAGGAATTCAAATATATCTATATCTGGACGACTGCCTCATCCAAGCAGAAAGAAAAGACATTCTCTTACAACATCTGGCTTTTGTGAAGCATCTACTAAATTGTCTGGGGTACACAGTAAACGAAAAGAAGTCAAAACTAGTACCCTCACAAAAAAATAACATTCTTGGGTGCCAGCTTGGACACAATGGCCCAGAAGGCTTACCTTACACCAGACAAGCAATTACAACTGACTCAATATTTCAAGACAATGGCAACAAAGACCCAATTAACTGCAAGAAAAATTCTGCAGGCTTTGGGCTTCATGGCATCTTGCATTCTGATAATACCATTTGCAAAACTACATATGAGGAAATTACAGTGGTACCTAAAAAGCGCATGGTCTCAACACAGCCACAGCTTGGACACAGTGATATCTCTCTTTCCCTGCCTTCAACAGGAATTTCTATGGTGGGCACAGGCATGTCACCTCAACAAGGGTCAGCATTTCATTTTGCCCCCATCCAGGCAAACTATCACAACAGATGCTTCAGACTATGCCTGGGGGGCACACATGGCAGGGCAAGGCATTCAAGGACTATGGACTGCAGAACAGAGAAAACTGCACATAAACCAAAAAGAGATGCTAGCTGTACAGAAAGCTCTGACAGCCTTCAAGGATCTACTACAGCCAGGACAACTTGCAATAAAGATGGACAACACCACAGTAATGTGGTACATAAACAAACAAGGGGGCACACATTCCTACCCTCTTTGCAGGCAAACAATAATCTTATGGAACACAGCTCTGGCCTACCAAGTCCAGTTACAGGCTAAATTCCTGCCAGGACAGAAAAACACATTGGCAGACGACTTAAGCAAAAACATCAAAGATCCCCATGAGTGGAAGCTAGACTCACAAATATTTACAATGATAACTCAAGAGATGGGGTCTACCAGATATAGACCTGTTTGCCAGTCCTCAAAACTACCAGCTGACAAAATTTTGTACAAGGACATTCCACCGTCAAGCTTGGAAAGTGGACACTCTCTCCTTCAGTTGGAAAAACCTGACAGCATATGCCTTTCCTCCATTACCTGTTCTTACAAAGGTTCTTTTGAAGGTCAAAAAGGAGAAACCTTGACTGATTCTCATAGCCCCAGACTGGCCACGCCAGCACTGGTACCCGCTGTTGAAGAATAAGGCTCACAGCCCACCATGGATATTGCCTCAAATTCCTCATTTACTCACGCAGCAAGACAAGCAGATTCTACACAGCCAGATCAAAACCTTAAACCTGGCTGCATGGCAAATCTATTAAGCATCCCATCAGCTCCTCTTTCACAAGCAGTACTGGATGTTATTCTAGAGGCCAGGAGGCCAAGCACCAGGAAGGCTTACTTGGACAAATGGAAAAGGTTTTGTGCTTGGAACCAAGCTAAAGGCCAAGACACAACTCAGCCTCATATGCCTCACATTCTGCAGTATTTAGCTGAGATGTTGCATAAAGGACTTTCCTTCTCCTCTATTAAAATCCATGCTTCAGCTATTTCAGCTCACTACAACACTAATCCACCTTTATTTTCCAACCCTCTTCTAAGGCAGTTCCTCAGAGGGGCAAAAAACATTACACCACGTAGAAGAGCCCCTACACCAACATGGGACCTCAACTTTGTTATGGAAAAGCTAACGCTACCTCCCTTTGAACCAGCTTTTTCTGCAGACCTTCAGTTCCTATCCTGGAAGACTGCCTTGCTCCTGGCAATAACTTCTGCTAGGAGAGTCTCAGAATTACAAGCACTTATGGCAGTGGAACCTTTTCTCATTTTCCATCAAGACAGTTTCTCTACGAACTAATCCATCCTTCATGCCTAAGGTGGTTTCCAGTGTAGCTTTAAATCAAACCCATCCACCTGCCCACTTTCTTCCCCAATCCACAGAACAAAGGTGAGAGACTCCTGCATTCCTTGGACATTCACAGGCAACTTCGTTACTACTTGGATAAAACTAAGGCTTTCAGAAAAACTGACCAGCTCTTTGTTTCCTATGCTACAGCTTCTCAAGGGAGGGCCATATCCAAACAAACCATTTCTAAATGGATAGGCCATTGCATACGATTCTGCTATACCCATCATGGGAAACCAGTCCCTCCTACCATTAGATCCCACTCTACCAGGGCAACAGCTACCTCTTCTGCCTTTCTCAGGGGGGTCCCTACCAAGGAAATTTTAGAAGCTGCAACTTGGAGTTCTGTACACACCTTCACCAAACACTATCACTTACCTCTTTACTCTAAGTCCAGAGCAGGCTTCGCCACTGCAGTTCTGCAGGGCCTCATTGCCTCCACTAACCCTCTATGATGCCTCCACCCTACCTTAGCTTTGGGACTCAACCCAAGTGTGATGACTGCAGCAGGGTAACACGATGAACATAGTACAGTTTTGTACCTACCATAAATGTAGATGTTTGACTGTTCACCCTGCTGCAGTCCAGGTTACCCTCCCTCCTACCCCTCTGATTTACTGGCTAAACCTTTGCTATGCCTTTCTGATGTATTTGCTTATAGCTGAGGGGATTTTGTCTTTGTACAGTGTTAACACCTTTTGGTACTAATTTGGATCACCTTTTTGGGGGCACCTGACATCTGGGGCAAGAAAAACTGAAGAAAATGGCGTCGGTTGCAGTATAGATACCCCTGGCACTCTGACATCAGGGATGAAGCAACAGCAACCGACATCGGACCAAGACTTTGGAAATCCGGCCGACTGCGGGACCGCCTGACGACAGGATAACCCCAAGTGTGATGACTGCAGCAGGGTGAACACTCGAACATCTACTTTTATGGTAGGTACAAAACTGTACTTTGTGTACACTTACCATAAATGTAGATGTTCAAGTGTATTCACTGTTGCAGTCCTGGTTACTCACCCTCCAGTACCCTGTTTTTATCTTACTATACCTTTTCTTTCTTTTACTATGCTTAAAAGCCTTTTTGGTGTATTTGCTTTTGATTGGAAGTATATTACTGGGTGTTTTAAATTATATATATATATATATATATATATATATATATATATATATATATATATATATCCCCATTTGGGGGGCACCTGACATCTGGGGCATGAAAAACTGATGTAATGGCGTTGGCTGCATGTTTTATACCCCGAGGAAGGGACAGCAACCGACGCAGGACCCAATACTTTGTTAATCAGGCCTACTGAGGGCAACCTGCCAGCAGATTACCCAAATGTAATGACTGCAACAGTGAATACACTTGAACATCTACATTTATGGTAAGTGTACACAACTGTACTTTTGTGTTCCACATTTTCATTGTCATTTCTAAATATTATATTTTCTCTACCCAGATGTCATTTGACTTTCATGACCCTTGATGTCAGAATCAGGGTAATGTGCATACAAGTCCATAGACTTCAGTGGATGCGACTCCACATAAGCAAGGGATACCTATCAAAGATTGGATGAACTACCGCACAGAGCCTACCCTGACATCAAGGATTTAGTAATAATTTTGAGGCCATGGTTTAATAAAAATTTGCAAAATATTTAAAAAAATGGTACAAATATCTAGGGAGTGGCAGGAGGGTGCATCAGAGAAAGAGTAAATCACCACAGCACAATGCACATACAAGCTGGACCAAACTTTATGGATACCAGTCCACTGTCCCTGTATCTGTATATGGATTTGAATGCCGATGTGTTAAGTGATCTAATTGTTGTAATGATGTACCTTGCATTTAGTTATTGCATTATATTCTTATTGAAATAAGATCTGATGTTTTCCTTTCTACCCACTCTTCAGTGTATGGGTCTTCAGGTCTGAATTGGATCCAACTTTGGCCACTTTCAGGCTTTGGATCTGATGCTGAATCTCTTCCCTTTACCCATAATTTTTCATGTGTTGAACCAGGTACCTCAGATCTCGTTTGGTGCCATAAGCATAGGATGAATCTGTTGGTGCTCAGTAGTGGATAAATGAATGCATATTTATTGATATATATTTTTCTAAATACTTAATATCTCTTTAAACAACTTTTAAAAAATGTTTTTCTTATTTTTTTATGCTTTTCTTTACTCTTCCCCAAGCTTCTCTCATTTTTTGCCTTAGGTGTTGGACTTTTCCAATTTCCCTTAATAGATTAAACAAGTCTTTTTCTATAGTTGTTATAGCTTTTTGGTAGTTTATAGCAACTTTTTCTGTAGCTAACAGTTTTTTTTTCCTCTGCCTGTTTTTCTTTATCCTTCCCATTTTCCCCAGAATGTCATACAAACTTTCAGGATTTAAGAAGTGTATGGCCTGTGACCACAAGTTACTAAATTCTGATGTACACGATAAGTGTGTGTATTGTTTAAGCTCCTCACATTTGGGCGCCTTCTGCTCCATTTGTGAAGCCTTCACCTAACATGCTATTGTCAAGAGATGAAGTAAATTAATCTTGAAAGGTCATCTTCTAAGCCTTGCAGGAGACGGTGTTTGTTCAGTTTCTACAAAACCTTCCTCTTTTCATTCAAAGAATCCAGTTGAAGAACCTAATGAGAAAATCAAAGACAAAGAAAAAGAGAGATCTAAAGCTTCAAGGAAGAGGTCTCTGGACCATTCATCCTCTTTTGATCCAGTTTCTTTAGTCACAAAACCTTCGAAACCAACTCTTTTCTTGTGTCCTATACTCATGTGATCCAACATGCCCCCAAGGATCTCACCAAAGCCAATTTCTCATATGTTTTGGTCAGAAGTTTTACAGGAAAAGTGGTACCATCGTCTCAGACCCACCCCTGCTGCTTCTTCTTTCTAGTCAGCAAGATTTCCCAGGAGCCTTACTGAAGCAGATGTGGACAGGATGATGAGATTCATTTGGACACCGATCCAGCTGGTGGTGCTCCTGGCTCAAGCCACCACCGGGGATGAGGGAATGTTTTTTCCGCAAATTCGGTAGTTGCTCCTCCTCTGATCTGACCTTTTGGATCAGAACCCTTGAGTCTGACTTCCACTCAAGACAGGTCTCCATCAGAGCCTAAACTTTGTTCTTCCTCAACGCTGATGAGTTCTTTGATTTAATAGGCTCTAAGTGTTTTGTAGCTGTCTGACTTTCTTGACTCAAATGGCTGCACATTCAAGGTGGACATTGCCCTAGGAGCAGACAGAGATGGTCCCCAGAATCAAGGCCTCAGACATCCTTTCTTTGAGAAGCATTTTCAATGCTCCTGAACAGTTGTTTGACTGCTATACTCTGGAGGCAGTAGGGGGCCACTTTCCTCTGCAGCCAACAAACTGGCCTTCCATCAGCCAAGACAAATGGGTGCAGAAGATCATAACCAGAGGCTACTTCTTTCCCTTCCACACCCTTTTTTAGTCACAAGATGATTTCTTGATGTTCCACCCTCTCCAATGGAAACATCCACTTTAGAAATAAGGAAGCTTCTAAACAATTGAGTCATCCAAGAGATCCCACCACACCAAAGAGGATCTAGAATTTACTAAAGGTTCTTTTTAGTGCTAAAGAAAAACAGGGACCTAAGGCCAGTTCTGGACCCAAGTTACTTGAACAAATTTGTTAGAAAAATAAAATTCAAGATAGACATGGTGCAATTTATTTTTCCTCTTCGGAGGTGGAATCACTGGATTTGCCCTATAGATCTTCAGGATGTGTACTATCATTTAATGATGGACAGATGATCCAGGAAGTATCTTTGATTCCAGTTGGGGAGCCAGTCATTTTCAATTCAGAGCTCTGCCCTTCTCTGTCACCACAGCCCACTGGGTGTTCACCAAATGTATGGTGATAGCAACTTGTCTTAGACTGCAGGGGTTTCTCATATTATCCAATTTGGACGACTAGATTGTCACCACCCTTGCCAGGGATCTAAGCCTGAGACTCTTTGCTTCATATGTGTTCAGACCTAGTCATTATGGTGAATATAATAAAGTCCAAACTTCCCCCATCTCAGTCTTTAGAATTTATAGGAGTTCATCTGGACACAAGAGTCCAAATTGCAAAACTTCCCCAAGCAAGGATTACATGCATTCATCATCAAACTGTAACAGTCTTGTCCTCTCAGAAGCCACCAGAAAAATTGATTCTCCTTTTTCTAGGCTTCTTGGCACCTTTGATCACACTGGTTCCCTTGGCCAGGTACTACATACGAGTTCTACTGTGGACTCTTGCCCTCCAGTGTTCGATAAGACAGCAACTCATGTCATTCCAAGTATCTTTAACGAAGATTTGCAAAAAACATATCCAGTGGTGGTTTGAGTCACCAGATGTTTCACAGGGACATCCTTTTAACATCCCCTCTCCCCAAGCCACAGTGACCAGAGACGCTTCCAACTTGGAGTGTGAGTGGGCATTACCTGGGAAAGACAGTCCAAGGTAAGTGGCTGCAGTTAGAGGCCAGTCTTCACATCAGTGCATTGGAAGTGAGAGTGGTCCTCCTAGTGTGGCAGGCCTTTCAGGACAGTTTCTCCTCAAACATGATGTCTGTCCAGACAGACAGCATGGTAGTTGTTCTGGTACATCAACGAACATAGAGGAACCAGATTTTATCCATTATGTCAAGATGCCATGAGAGTGTGGCAATGGACGATATCTTCTCACCACTTTCTAATAACAACACATATTTTAGGAAGTCCAGTCTGTTAACAAATAGGTTGAGCAGGTCTAGCCTTATCTCTCATATGTGATCTCTCCGTTAGTAATCCAAAATTAGGTACCGGTGACCAGCAGTTCCAACACACAAGTAATTTAATGTTCAAACACAGCAAAAGGAACACACATCCACAAATAACATAAACGCTGATAAAAACACTTCCCCTTACATTTTCGTCTCATAGAACTTCATCAGATGGGCAAATACATCATAGTTACCTAGTTAAATAACTTTTCCTGTTTGAATAGACCAATGAAATCAGTGATTCAATTAATCACCTAGATACAGAAAGAGTGGATTATAAACTGCATATGACAGTCTTGAAATGTTGAATAAAATACGTTTAAATGTTTATATTAAAACTGTTCATATAAAAATATATTCATATTAAAATGTACAATGTATTAATTCAAATAAATAATGTTTATTAAATATATTGTTTAAAAGTGTTTAATTGGCATAAAAATTACATAAAATAGCATAGAATAGTAGTCTATCACCATCTGGTGGACAAATAATAAAACACATGAAAATGTATATAAAATCAAGAATTCACTTAAATAAATAAACCAGGATAAAATAACATGAATATACATAAAAATGTAAACATATCACAATTTTGCAGACCTGAGCTTGAGTACAGGTTTTTAAGACACCATATCATTAAGTCCTGAATTGTTGCAAGCATCCAGGACTAATTGCCGATATAGTTCCCTGTATTCGAGTCTGGTCTCCCATGGCCCACCCCTGGGGTCTATAGGGACCACCTCTATCACGAAAAATTGATACTCTGCTTTTGGACATGCCTGAAGATGTTTGTATAGGGAGTTATTATAATTTTTCTTCCTTAAATCATAAAGGTGTTCATACATTCTTTGTTTTAACCTTCTTTCTGTCTTACCCACGTAGAAGGAGTCACATGCCCCACACAAAACAATATATACGACACCTGTGGTATTACAATTTGTATACCCTCTAGTAGTTCTATACTTGTTTCTAAATTTTAAATATAACATGTCCGCAGTCCGTATGTACTTACATTGGGTACAACTTCCACATTTATGTGTACCTTTTTTGTTACTAATGAGAGTTCCAAAATTGTTATAGTGGGAACCTCCTTCCAAAATATTTTAGATATTTCGTCCTTTTTTGTACACACATTTAAATGGCTTATCAAATACACAATTTATATCTGATAAGGCTGCAATTTTTTCCACTCTTTGTCTATAACTTGTGTAACCAAATTGGTTTCACACATCATATGGGATAGTCAAAGCAGATTGGTAAGATGTCCCTTTTATCCTCGTACCTAGACTTGCATGATCAATGGGGTGATTTTTACCCAAAATAGGGGCAAACTTAGATTTTCTACCATACATGACTTCTGTTAATACATCATAGGTAGGTACTAGGCTATCAGCCCAAGGGTCTACGTAAGCCTAGCCAACAAGGTTTCCTGGCTTACGCCACCCAAGAAAGTTATTTTCCTGTGCCACTGTTGAGCAGAGAGACAGAAGTGATATTCATATTTCAAAAATGAGAATATTCTCAAGGATTCATGGGATTTCTTTAAGACGCATAAGCAACGAACAACAATCCAACAATATTCATTCAAAAGTTTTGGAGGGTATATAAAATGTATATTCATGGCTTTGAACATTTCTACTATAAAATCACATTCTCTTTTAAAATCCTGGTCATCAGATGTCATTCTGCTAGCCGGGAACAGTTGACCTTTTATTACCCCTCTTTTTTGGTGTGTGGGGGGGTGGGCACTCGCATAGTGAAGATAAGAATTCGAGAATGTCTGCTTTCTATGTATTTTAGATTTGAAATCATTGTCCACCCTTTGAATGGTAACATCAAGGTAATTTAACTCACTATTGTTTAGCTGATATGTAAATTTTAGGAACTTAGTAGTCTTAGAAGTATGTTCAAGAAATTTGAAAAAATGATTATCAGTACCAGTCCAAAAAATGCAGACGTCATCTATAAAGCACCCATACAGGTTCCAATGTTGCTTAAAATCAGAAGTGGAAACATTTTTGTTTTCCCAATATTGGAGAATAATGTTGACGTAGGTAGGGGCACAGTGTGCCCCCATTGCCATGCCTTTCAGTTGTTTATAGTATTCTCCCTGAAAGAAAATAAAATTATTTTAAGGACTAGGTCCATTAAAATTAGACAAGTGCGAAATACACCAAAGGGAATGTCCCCACAATCAGCCATGAATTCCTCAAACCAAGCAAGCCCCACATCATGTGGAATACATGTGAACAAATCCACTACATCAAGTGTAATAAAAGTACTTGTGTTGGATTGTTGTTCATTGCTTATGCGTTTTAAAAAAATCCCATGAATCCTTGAGAATATTCTCATTTTTGAAAACTTTTTTTTAGATTATAATCTATATATTTTGCCAAAGGTGCAGATGTTCTTCGGTTTTCACTGTTGCAGTCATTACACTTGTGTTATCCTGCTGGCAGGTTACCCTCAGTCGGCCTGAATTCCAAAGTCTAGGTCTGGTGTCTGTTGCTGTCACCTCTTCCCTAACGTCAGTGCACCAGGGGTATAAAAGATGCAGCTGACGCCATTTTCCTCAGTCTTTCTTGCCGCGCGGTGCCCGAAGCATAAGCAGTTCGCAAGTGCCGGTCGGCCGACTCCTGAGATTTTCGTGTTCGAATTTCAGATCTGAAGTCTTCATTAAAAGCTAAGTACCCCATTGGAGAAACTTTTTTCTTGCTCCAGACCGATGTCAGGAAAAGTTAATAATTGTATTTCTTGTGGGAAGTAAATACCTCATAAGGACTTTCATTCTTACTGTATTCCTTGCCTAGGCCATGACCATGATGTTGCTAGTTGTCGGTTTTGTGCTAGATTTAACCAACGTACTATTAAGCGTCGGAACGATTTTGCATTACACTATTTTGGCAGAAGATTTAATTATACGATGTCGTCGGATAGCCATCCGACTACTGGAATTCACAAGAAAAGCAAAGAAAAAGAAAAGGACAGGCATCCGAGGTCCAAAACCGATGACGAGGCTTCTTCTAAGCCAGTTGCCGGTTCTCAGTGAGGTGCCATCGCAGCCCCTGACACCCGCTACTTTAGACCCGCAGGCCGCTACCAACTCCCACGTGGAGTCGCCTAGGCCGCTTGAGGCTCAAGGTATTGGACCTTCGGAGACTATTCCCTCAGATGGGTCCGGAGCCGCTGAGCAGGCATCGGCTTCTGAGGGTGTTTTCAGATCAACTCAATTATACATTAAAACGACTTCAGCTTCAAAGGCAAAGACTAAAGCACTGTTAAAGACAAAGAAACAAGTGCAACAGTCTCATGGACAGGCCTCCATGCCCAAAAAACAGATGCTTAAAATGGCCGAAGACTTGATTACTTTGATCAGGGGGTCCCATCACCCACCTGATAAAAGGCCTGGGCAAGAGACAGAATATGAATCTTCTGATCAGGTTTCCATTTCATCTGATTCCTCTTCTGATCATGAATACTCTCTTCTTCCCAATGAGGATTCTGATGCTGAAGAATCTGTCCCTTCAGCCTCTCCTCCTGAGGATTACTCTTTTGGGGAAACCTTGCATACCATGAGGGAGCATTTCCACTGGGAGGGCCAAGATTTTTCAGAATCTAAGAAAAGGTTCAGAGACTTTCTTTTACTACCACAACACAGGTCCCTAGCTATTCCATCTGTGTTAGACATTGTTGATGATGTATTTTCAGAGTCCAGTCTGACCCCTGACTCCTTACCTCCAGCTCCTGTTAAGCCGGACAGGTACTACACGGTTCCTGACTCTCATAAATTCCTTTTCAAAAACCCTGCTGCTGACACAGAAACTATCTCTCAGGATCCCAAAGGGGTCTAGGCTTCTGCTGCAAAAAACCCTACCCCCTCTGACAGGGATTCTAGGGCATTGGACAGATGGGAAAAAAGATTTACACTTCCGCTACCTTGGCTATAAGGGCTTTAAATTGTCAGTTTCATATGCTCAAATATCAGTAATATATTATGTCACTGCTTAAACAGAAAATGTTGACAAATTCTGAATGTGCAGAAAACAAAGAAATGCAGGATTTATTGCATGCAGCTGAACAAGTTGGAAAGCATACTTTGCAATGTGGTTTTGATTCTTTGGAGGCCTCCTGCAGAGCCGCTGTTACGGGTTCTGTCATCAGGCGGCATGCTTGGTTAAAGGAACAAAGTCTGCCTGATCATGTCAAAGCAAAATTATTAGATGCCCCATTACAGCATGATACTTTGTTTGGTGTTAAAGCAGAAGAGGTGTTATAGAAAATGGAGGACAAATCTAAATATATGCAAACAGTTAAGGATTTCTTACAGGTTCAGCCTCCAAGATTTAGCAGACACTGGCCTGCAAAGAATTGGTCCTTTCCAGTGTCAGACAGATCACAAAGGGGCAGTTATAGACGCCCAAGAGGAAGATCCCAGCCCCAAGGCTCATACAGGTCTAAACAATGGGGTGCTTCTACCGCCAAAAGTGGAGAAGACAAATCACAGTCATGCAGGAAGCAGTCCCAATGACTTCCCCCTGTCTGCACCAAGCACTTATCTTCTGGCAGCACCTTTAGGGGAAAACTATCACTTTTTTCTCAAAACTGGCACATAATAACCCAGGACAAATGGGTCCTAGACAGTGTCACAGGGCTAGTTTTACTTCCATACCCTGCCAAGGACAAACGGTTGGCCAGACCTGCCAAAACATCAATGGGCAGAGGCACAAAAGCAAGTCTCATCCCTCATGGACATGAGGGCCATTCAACAAGTACCAGAGCAAGAGCAGGGACAAGGATTTTATTCAAGACTGTTCTTGGTGCCAAGAAAGGACAAGACCTGGAGACCAATACTGGAGAACAATCTGTTCTAAATACATTTCTGGATATACCAAAATTCAAAATGTTGACTCTACAGCAACTTCTGCCCATGCTGGGCAAGAAGGCTTGGCTTATGACGTTAGACCTAAAAGAGGCATACCTGCATGTCCCAGTCAGACAAACATGCAGAAGATACCTCAGATTCAAAGCTGGCTCAATGCATTACCAATTCTCTGCACTGCCCTTTGGCTTATCTACTGTGCCCAGGGTCTTCACAAAGTGCCTGGCACCAGTAATTGAATTCTGCAGGCAAAGAGGAATACAAATATATCCTTACTTGGATGACTGCCTCATTCAAGCAGAGAACAAGGACATTCTACCACAGCATCTGGCATTTGTAAAGAGATTTCTAACAGGCCTAGGGTACACAGTCAATGAAAAGAAATCAAAACTAGTACCCTCTCAAGAGATAATATTCCTGGGTTCAAGCTTAAATACAACTGCCCAGATGGTTTATCTCACACCCGACAAAGGCAACTGACTACCTATTTCAACCTGTTGGCAACAAAGTCCCAGTTATCTGCAAGAAAAATTCTGCAGGCTTTGGGCTTCATGGCATCCTGCATTCTACTAATTCCAAATGCGAGACTGCATATGAGGAAACTTCAGTGGTACCTAAAAAGTGCTTGGACTCAACATTGCCACAGCCTGGAAACACGAATTACCCTCATTCCCTGCCTGCAACAGGAGTTTCGTTGGTGGGCGAAGGCTTGTCACCAGAACAAGGGACAGCCATTCACTTTACCCCCAGTGAATGGCAGACATTAACAACGGATGTATCAGATTATGCCTGGTGGGCCCACATGGCAGGAAGATGTATTCAAGGCACATGGTCCGCAAACCAAATGCATCTAAAGAGATGCTAGCTGTTCAGAATGCCCACAGCCTTCAAGGACCTACGTCATCTGGGACAACTACTGATAGAGACAGACAACACCACGGTCATGTGGTATATAAACAAGCAGGGAGGCATTCATTCTTACCCCCTTTGCAGACTAGCCATGACTTTGTGGGACACAGCATTGACTTACCAAGTACATCTGCAGGCACAATTCCTGCCAGGAAAGGTAAATACTGTGGCAGACGAACTAAGCAGAAACCTCATGGATCCCCATGAGTGGAAATTGGATCCACAAGTCTTCAGCATGATAACAAGGAAATGGGGATGCCCGGATATAGATTTGTTTGCCTCTCCTCACAACTACCAACTAAAAAGATTCTGCACAAGGACTTATCACAGACAAGCATGGAAAGTGGATGCCCTATCTTTCAGCTGGAAAAGCTTAGCAGTATATGTCTTTCCTCCACTGCCTCTCCTCCCCAAGGTACTCCTAAAGGTCAGAAAAGAGAAGCCAAAGATGATACTGATTGCCCCAGACTGGCCCCGCCAGCACTGGTATCCAATTCTAAGGAACTTGTCTCAATGCCCGGCTTGGACCTTGCCTCAAATACCTCATCTACTATCCCAACAAAAAATCAGATCCTGCACAGCCAACTAAAGACCTTAAATCTGGCAGTATGGCAGGTAATGTAGTGATACAAAATGCACCTCTCACTAAAGCTGTAATGGACGTCATTTTGGAGGCCAGAAGGCCTAGTACCAGAAAATCATATGATGGAAAATGGAAGAGATTCTGTGCTTGGAACCAGGCACAAGGAATTGACACAGCTGTACCAAATATTCCTCAGATTTTGCAATACTTAACTGAGATGCTGGACAAAGGCCTATCCTTTTCATCAATTAAAATTCATGTCTCTGCCATTTCGACTCATTACAATACAGAGCCCCCAATCTTTTCTCATCCCTTGTTAAGGAAGTACTTCAGAGGAGCCAAAAACTTAAGTCCTTCAAGGAGATCACCAATACCAGCATGGGACCTCAATTATGTTTTGGAAAAACTCACCCTGCCTTTTTTTGAGCCAGCCGCTACAACTGATATAAAGTTTTTATCGTGGAAAACAGCTCTGCTCCTAGCAATAACCTCTGCAAGACGAGTCTCCGAGCTACAGGCACTCATGGCTGTGGAACCTTTTATAATTTTTTATCCAGACAGGGTTTCTCTGAGGACAAACCCGACATTTATGCCTGAGGTAGTGTCCAGTGTGGCCCTTAACCAAACTATTCATCTGCCTACTTTTTATCCAAACCCACAGAATAAGGGGGAGAGAATTCTGCATTCTTTGGACATACACAGACAGCTACGCTTCTACTTGGACAGAGCCAAAGCTTTCAGAAAGACAGAGCAACTACTAGTGGCATATGCTGCAGGATCACAAGGAAAGGCCATCTCAAAGCAGACTATTTCAAAGTGGATAGGCCACTGCATTCGTTTCTGTTATTCACAACATGGCAAGCCAGTGCCTAAGGACATTAGACCACATTCTACCAGAGCAGCAGCCACTTCAGCAGCCTTCCTCAGGGGAGTACCAACCAAAGACATTTTAGAGGCTGCTACCTGGAGTTCAGTGCACACCTTTACAAAGCACTATAATTTACCACTCTACTCTAAATCCAGGGCAGGCTTTGCCACTACAGTTCTGCAGGACTTCATAGCCGCTCCTAATGCTATTTAGCTCCAGCCTCCCAACCATAGCTTTGGGATTCAACCCAAGTGTAATGACTGCAACAGTGAAACACAAAGAACATAGTACAGTTATGTACACTTACCATAAATGTAGATGTTCGAGTGTATTCACTGTTGCAGTCCAGGTTACCCACCCACCATCCCCTATATCTTTGCTGCACTTCTCTAATCTATACAACCTATGTGGTGTATTTGCTTGTAGATGAAGGTATTATATGTTTTGGTGCATGCATTTTCTATTGGCATATTTTTAGCCTACCCTTTTGGGGGCACCTGACATCTGGGGCAAGAAAAACTGAGGAAAATGGCGTTGGCTGCATCTTTTATACCCCTGGCGCACTGACGTCAGGGAAGAGGCGACAGCAACTGATGCCGGACCTAGACTTTGGGATTCAGGCCGACTGAGAGTAGCCTGCCAGCAGGATAACCCAAGTGTAATGACTGCAACAGTGAATACACTCTAACATATACATTTATGGTAAGTGTACACAACTGTACTTTACTGATCCTTCCCTAGAGACAGTGGGCCTAAGCGGTAGGTCAGTAATACTTTTGTGGACCTTGGGTATGCCAAAGTTAGAGGGTACTCTGGGTTTGTCAACATTTAAAAAGTCATAAGTCTCAATGTCTATGAGCCCCTCTATCACTAGATCATTTAGACACATGGAAATCTTTTTATAGGCAATGTTGACTTCATTCCAGGAAACTCTAGCGTATGTCTCTTCATCATTGAGCAAGTCAAACATTTTGCTTTCATAGCTGATATGATCCATTAAAACAACACCTCCAACCTTGTCAGGTTTCATGGTTTTAAGGTTTTTGTTTTCCTTGAAATCATATAGAATGTTCTTTTCCTCAGTAGTTACATTTGGGGCCACTCTATTATATTTCAACATTTCCCTTAATTCTTTTTCCACCACCAGTTCAAAATTTCTAAGATAGGGGTGCAGTCGGGGGTTGAAAGTGCTTTTTTTCACTAATTTATTGTGTATATTCTTTTTCTCCTGTCCATTAAAAAATAATTCTAGATTTTTTTGTCTAATAAATCATTTAAAATCAACTAATAAATTCACCAAATTGGTTTTTACCCTGGGTATAAAAGTGAATTCTTTGTTGATGACAGAGCTGGTGTAGTTAAATATGTTAAAACCATTGTAGCTAAATAAGCAACCATCTTGTGTGATTTCATCTTGAGAATCAATCTCCAATATGTTTGTTCCTGTGGTCCCCAATCTTTCTGTGCTTGGTTCCCATACCTGTAGTTCACAGGACCCTTCTGTCTCAATCTCTCGGACCTCCTCGGAGGTGGAAATTCTGAAGGGTAAGTTTAAATTTTCTTGGTAATCTTGATTAATATTCTTTGTATATGCCCATCTCCTATCGTTTTCACCCCCATATATAAGTTACTGTTGACCCTAAAGAGTTTTGGTTTAGGGTAATGTGTCAAGCTAGCATATTCATTAGTGTCTCTCAATTTTCATAAATTTTCTATCCTGTATTTTCTTGCATTTTAACTCAATACTGTTCAAAATACTTTACCTTTTCAGTGTCTATACTAAACAATAAATCACTAACAGTTTCCATTTCTAGATCATTAATTTTGATAATGGCTCTCATTATGCCTGCCCCACATCTATCAAAAGCCATAATGAGGTCCTGGTGAAACCGAGAACCTTCTTTTACATTATTAGGATACTTGCATACTCTTAAACCTTTAGGAACAATTTTTAAATGCAGACAGTGTTTAAGATAGGCATTGTCAGTTTCCCAGGTTTTATATTTGTATAGTAAATTCTTAAGTTTAGAAAGCATAATAGCATAAGTATCATTGTTAGTAGCAACTTGCTTTTGTGCTTAAGAATAATTTTCTTTTCTTTCAGGGAGAATACTATAAACAATTGAAGGGAGTGGAAATGGGGTTACACTGTGCCCCTATCCACGCCAGTATTATTCTCCTAGATTGGGAAAACAAATATGTTTTCACTTCTGATTTTAAGCAACATTGGAACCTGTATGGGTGCTTTTTAGATGACATCTGTATTTTTGGACTGGTACTGATAATCATTTTTTCGAATTTCTTGAATATATTTTGTAAGATTACTAAGTTCCTAAAATTTACATATCAGCTAAACAATACTAAGTTCTTAAAATTTACATATCAGCTAAACAATAGTGAGGTAAATTACCTTGATGTTAACATTTAAAGGGTGGACAATGGTTTCAAATCTAAAATACATAGAAAGCAGACATTCTCAAATTCTTATATTTACTATGCGAGTGCCCACCCCCAACACCAAAAGAGAGGGGTAATAAAAGGTCAACTGGTCCGGGCTAACAGAATGACATCTGATGACCAGAATTTTAAAAGAGAATGATTTTATAGTAGAAATGTTCAAAGCCTGGGGGTACCCTCCAACACTTTTGAATGATGTATTAACAGAAGTCTTGGATGGTAGAGAGTCTAGGTTTCCTCCTATTTTGGGTAAAAATCATCCCTCTGATCATGTAAGTCAAAGTACGAGGATAGAAGGGACATCTTACAAATCTGCTTTGACTATCACATATGATGGTGAAACCAATTTGGTTAAACAAGTTATAGACAATGAGTGGAAAAAATTTGCAGCCTTATCAGATATAAATTGTATATTTGATAAGCCACTTAAATGCGTGTAGAAAAAAGGATGAAATATCTAAAAATATTTTGGAAGGAGGTTCCCATTATAACAATTTTGGAACTTTCATTAGTAACAAAAAAGGTACACACAAATGTGGAAATTGCACCCAATGTAAGTACATACGGACTGTGGACATGTTATATTTAAAATTTAGAAACAAGTATAGAACTACTAGAGGGTATGCAAATTGTAATACCACAGGGTGTGGTATATATTGTTTTGTGTGGGGCATGTGACTCCTTCTACGTGGGTACGACAGAAAGAAGGTTAAAACAAAGAATGTATGAACACCTTTATGATTTAAGGAAGAAAAATGATAATAACTCCCTGTACAAACATCTTCAGACATGTCCAAAAGCAGAGTATCAATTTTTTGTGATAAGAGGTGGTCCCTATAGACCCCAGGGGTGGGCCATGGGAGACCAGACTTGAATACAGGGAACTATATTGACAATTAGTCCTGGATGCTTGCAACAATTCAGGACTTAATGATATGGTATGTTTAAAACCTGTACTCAAGCTCAGGTCTTCAAAATTGTTATATGTTTACATTTCTATGTATCTTTATGTTATTTTATCCTGGTTTATTTATTTAAGTGAATTCTTGATTTTATATACATTTTCATGTGTTTTATTATTTGTCCACCAGATGGTGATAGACTACTATTCTATGCTATTTTATGTAATTTTTATGCCAATTAAACACTTTTAAACAATATATTTAATAAGCATTATTTATTTGAATTAATTAATTAATACATTGTACATTTTAATATGAACATATTTTTATATGAACGGTTTTAATATGAATATTTAAATGTATTTTATTCAGCATTTCAAGACTGTCATTTGCAGGTTAGAATCCACTCTTTCTGTATCTAGGTAATTAATTGAATCACTGATTTCATTGGTCTATTCAAACAGGAAAAGTTATTTACCTAGGTAACTATGATATATTTGCCCATCTGATGAAGTTCTATGAGACAAAAATGTAAGGGTAAGTGTTTTTATCAGCGTTTATGTTATTTGTGGATATGTGTTCCTTTTGCTGTGTTTGAACATTAAATTACTTGTGTGTTGCAACTGCTGGTCTCCGGTGCCTAATTTTGGATTATTAGTCACGTTTTGGGCATTTTCACCACATCTTTGCTGTTTAATCTCTCAGTAGCCATGGAGCAGATAATCCTGCCGTTGGAGCCAAACTTGCTGTGATCTCTTCGCATCTCCCTACAACGACAAGTGCAGCAAGTTCTTCGCTCTGATCCCCCAGGAGGGGGTGGCACAGAGAGATACTTTGACACACACTTGGCTGCCAGGATGCCTATATGCCTTTCCCCTCACTCCTTTGATTCCAAACTTTTTGCAAAAAGCATTGGTGAAGGAGATCACAGTTTTCCTCATAGCATTGGCCTCAACAAGTATGATTTCCCTTCCTCTGGCCGCATCTTGTACACCCTCCCTGGGGGCTGGGTTCAGCTTCAGATCTACTGTCTCACCTGTCAGGGCCATGTCATCTATGCATTCAATCCTTCAAGATGACAGCAACGTTTCTGCAATTCCAATGATGGCTAGACAGTCCAGGTTTTCATCCTAGGTTGTTCAACTTCTGACTTCTTCCCAGAAACCTTCTACATGTAAGGTTTAGAAAAGCAGTGGAAAAAGGTTCTCCACCTGGGCAGCTGAGAACAATCTTGATCCTTTTTAGATCCTCTTCCAGCAGTCTTATTTCCTGGCATATCTTTTTTTAGAATGGAGACAGCTATTCCACTATCAAATTAGCAGCTATATCTTTTACATTGACAAGAATAACATGCCTTTTGCCTCCTTAAGACTATTTATGCCTTTCTTAGAGGACGTTTTCTGATGTCCTTCAAGGATGCATCTGCAGTCCTAACATATGGTTGTCCTGCCTCAGGCAGCCCTTCGGTCGGCCGGATTCCAAAGTCTGGGTCTGGCCTCGGCTCGCACTTCAACCGACGTCACAGCTGCTGGGGTATAAAGGCATCAGCCGACGCCATTTTCCTCAGTCTTTCTTGCCGCGTGGTGCCCGAAGCAGAAGCTGTTCGCAAGTGCCGGTCGGTCAGGTCCAGAGATTTCTACCGAAGACTTCTAAAAAGCTAAGTACCCGTTGGGGACTCTTTCTTGCCTCAGCCGATGTCAGACAAAGTAAATAATTGTTTAACTTGTGGGAAACAAATACCTCATAAGGATTTCCACTCTTACTGCCTTCCTTGTTTAGGCCCAGACCACGACGTATCAGCTTGTCTAGCCTGTGCTTCCTTCAACCGACGGACACTTAGACGTCGGTCGGAGTTTGCAGAGGAGTTTTTTGGTGCCGCTTTTGCATATAAAATGCCGTCGGAGACTCCGACTACACAATTAGCTGAAAAGCGCAAGGAAAAGGACCGACACTCGCGGCCCGCGGTTTCGGCTGAAACCATGGTTAGGCCAACCGCGAGTGTCTCGGTTTCGGCTGAAACCGAGTCCTCGGTTCTTCCTTCGGCCGATAGCATGCCTCCGATAGCCGAGGCCTCACAGAGCATGGCTGAATCTGCTACTGAATTTACTGCTACAGAAGCAGGCACCCAGGATTTGTCAGACACTATTCCTTTAGACATATCTACCCCTGCACGTGGGGCTGCTAGACCCCCTGCTTCTATGTCTATCAAGGCTTTTTCCAGGGCTAAAGCAGCTAAATCTTCTAAGGCCTTACCTGCTAAAACTCCCTCACATAGGCCTACCTCTAGTTCCCAAATACTCAGCCTGGCTGAGGATCTCATTTCTTTGATCAGGGGATCCCAACCTCACCCAGACAGGGCCTCTCAGCCCCCTCCAGATAAGAGGCCTAGGACTGAACCCCCGGAACCTGTCTCTACAGACTATTCCTCAGATGACTCAGACATTTCAGACCCTCAGGAAGGCCCATATTCTCCTTATGAGGATTCTGATGCAGAAGACTCCATTCCTTCTGCTTCTCCTCCTGAAGAATTTTCTTTTGGGGAAACCTTGCATGCTATGAGGGAACACTTCCAATGGCAGGGCCAGGATTTTTCAGATTTCAAGGAAAAGGCTAAGGACTTTTTTACACTTACCACAGCATAGGCCTTTAGCCATTCCTCCAGTACTAACAGTTGTTGATGATGCATATAATGATGCCTGTACTGCCCCTGACTCTCTTCCTCCGGCCCCTGCCAAGCCTGACAGATATTACAGGGTCCCGGACACACACTACCACTTGTATAAGGCTCCTGTTGCAGACCCTGAAACCATTTCACAGGGCCCGAAAGGTGTGGCAGCTGCCTCTGCCAAAAACCCTCTTCCCTCTGAAAGGGAATCCAGAGCATTAGAGAGATGGGGTAAAAAGGTTTATTCTTCTGCTACTCTTTCGGCCAGGGCCTTAAACTGTCAATTTCACATGATTCAGTACCAGGAATTTTTTAGACCAGCTAAATAAAAAACTGTCTTCTCCTGAACCTTTAGACCGCAAGTCCCTTCAGGATTTGGTACATAACTGTCAGCAGGTCAGTAACCATTTCTTAAAATGTGGCTATGATGCACTGGAGGCTTCCTTTAGATCAGCAATGACTGTAACAGTGATTCGAAGGCATGCCTGGTTAAAAGAACAATCCTTACCAGACCATGTTAAGTCAAAACTCCTAGATGCTCCCATGGAGAAACAAAGTTTGTTTGGCTCCCCTGCACAGGAGGTTCTAAAGAAGGTGGAAGAAAAAGCAAAATCTGTCCAAACAGTCAAGGATTTCTTACAGGTCGAACCTCCGAGGTTTAGCAGAAATTGGCCTTCGAAGAATTGGTCCTTTCCAGACAACTCCAGAGCACAGAGAGGCAGAAATAGACGCCCAAGAGGCAGAGGTCAATCTAGGGGTGCCTACGGGGACGTCAGTGGCAACCTACCAACCAGAGAAGTACTGCCACAGATTCAACTACAACCACTTCCACAGGGCAGACACAATGACTTGGCTCTGGTTCCGCCTACCAGGGAACAACTGGAAGCACCCTTGGGCGGAAAGCTAGCCTTATTTTCCGACAACTGGCATTACATTACAGGAGACAAATGGACTTTACAAACAATAGACAAGGGCTACAGGTTTCACTTCCACACTCTACCAAAAAAGAGAGGAATGCCAAACCTACCACCAAGCCAAAAAACAGACGCTCTAAGACAAATCAACAACTTACTAAGGATGAGAGCTATAGAAAAGGTACCACCTATGGAACAAGGCCAAGGATTTTACTCCAGGCTTTTCCTTGTACCAAGAAAAGAAAATCAATGGAGACCTATTCTCGACTTGTCCACACTGAACACATACCTCATTGTTCCAAAATTCAAAATGCTGACCCTCCAGCAGCTTCTTCCCATGCTGGGCAAGGAGTCTTGGCTGGTGACTCTAGATCTCAAGGAGGCATACCTGCACGTCCCTATATGACCAGATTGCAGAAGACACCTCAGATTTCTTGCAGGATCAGAGCATTATCAATTCTCAGCATTGCCCTTTGGCTTATCTACTGTGCCCAGAGTATTCACGAAATGCCTGGCATCAGTAATTGCTCATTGCAGGCTTCAGGGAATTCAAATTTACCCATACCTGGACGACTGCCTAATACAAGCAGACAACAAGGCAAAATTAACAAAAGATTTGGAAAATGTCATACAACTGTTGCAAGCCTTGGGATATACAGTCAACATGCAAAAGTCAAGACTAGTACCATCCCAAAGGATAACATTCTTGGGTGCAGAACTGGATACATCAACTCAGATGGCTTTTCTCACAGAAGAAAAACAAAAGCAACTACCAGTCTACTTCATGACATTAACAACACAAACTCAGCTTACTGCAAGGAAAGTCCTGCAAGCCCTGGGTTACATGGCATCCTGCATAATATTGATTCCGCATGCCAGGCTGCATATGAGAAAGTTACAATGGTACCTAAGGAATGTATGGTCTCAACACAAGCACAGTCTAGAAGCCCAGATTCCAATAATTCCATGCCTGAAGCAAGAATTCCTGTGGTGGGCTCAGGCCTGTCAGTTGAACAGAGGATTGCCTTTCCACAAACCTCATCCAAGCCAGACCATCACCATGGACGCCTCAGACCTAGGTTGGGGGGCACACATGGTGGACAAGTGTATACAAGGCCTATGGACCCAAGACCAGCTGAATCTACACATAAATCTAAAGGAGATGCTGGCAGTGAAACATGCGATCCAGGCATTCAGACCACTCCTTCAACAGGGTCATCTGCTGGTAAGGACGGACAATACCACAGTCATGTGGTACATCAACAAACAGGGAGGTACACACTCATATCCTCTATGCCGGATGGCAATGGACCTGTGGAATGTGGCCCTGAATCTCAACATTCAACTTCAGGCCAGATTTGTACCAGGAAAAGAAAATTCTCTAGCAGACACCTTAAGCAGAACTACCACGGATGCTCACGAATGGATGCTGCATCCAGATATCTTCAAAGCCATAACAAAGAAATGGGGACTACCAGAGATAGACCTGTTCGCCTCCCCACACAACCACCAATTGAAGAAATTCTGCACAAGAGCATACCACCCACTTGCTTGGAGGGTGGACTCCCTTTCCTTCAGCTGGAAAAACCTGACAGCATATGCATTCCCACCTCTTCCTTTGATGTACAAAGTTCTACTGAAGATCAGAGAGGATCAGCCAAGGGTAATCCTGATAGCTCCAGACTGGCCGAGGCAACATTGGTACCCACTACTGAGAAGCATGTCTCGGACACACGCATGGCCTCTACCTCTGTGTCCCTTACTTCTAACACAGAACAACTACAAGATCCTACATCCAAACTTGAAAACACTGCAGCTAGCTGCTTGTAATATTGCATAAAACAAAATAACCCAGATTGATCTCAGAGGGTTAAGGACATTATCCTGGAGGCACGCAGACCCTCCACAAGGAAAACTTATTCAGCCAAGTGGAAAAGATACCTCATTTGGAGTGCAGCAAAGGGAGAAAATGTCTCATTGGCAAACATAGCACACATCCTGGAATACTTAGCAGAACTGTTCCACAATGGCCTGTCTTACTCCTCCATTAAGATTCATGCATCAGCAATTTCAGCAGAATACAACATGGATCCTCCTGTCTTCTCTCATCCTCTACTCAGGCAGTTCTTGAGAGGAATCAAATGTAAAACCTCCAAGGAAACCACCTTTACCTACATGGGATCTCAACTTTGTGCTGGAAAAGTTAACACTTCCCCCTTTTGAACCAGCAGCAACAGCAGAATTACAGTTCTTGTCTTGGAAAACTGCTTTCCTGCTAGCAATCACTTCAGCAAGAAGGGTATCTGAGTTACAGGCATTAATGGCAGTACAACCCTTCCTTATCTTCCATCAGGATAGAGTCTCTCTGAGAACTAACCCTACCTTTATGCCAAAAGTGGTCTCCAGAGTATCATTGAACCAAGCGATTCATTTACCTACATTCTTCCCCAACCCACAGAACAGGGAGGAAAGACTGCTACATACCTTGGATGTGCACAGACAATTACGCTACTATCTGGACAGAACTAAGACCAGCAGAAAAACTGACCAGCTTCTGGTAGCATATGCAACAGGAATGCAAGGAAAAGCAATTTCAAAACAGACAATCTCAAAATGGATAGGAAATTGCATTCGATTTTGTTACTCTTTTCATGGAAAGACAACTCCTGAAAATATCAGACCTCATTCCACAAGAGCTACAGCCACCACTACAGCTTTCCTATGAGGAGTGGCTACCAAAGACATTTTAGAAGCTGCTACTTGGAGCTCCATGCATACATTTGCCAAGCATTATAATCTTCCCTTATACTCTAGATCCCAAGCAGGTTTTGCAACTGCTGTTTTGCAAGGGATCTAAACTACACCATCTTTATCTTAGTGCCTCCTCCCCCAGTTTGGCTATGGTATTCTACCCATATGTTAGGACTGCAGATGCATCCTTGAAGGACATAGTACAGTTTTGTACCTACCATAAATGTAGATGTCCGATAGGTATGCATCTGCAGTCAGGATTACCCACCCTCCTTCCCCTCTGTGGTATTAATAGGGTATTTATCCCTCTTTTAGCTAGCTGGGGGAATCTATTATGGTGTATTTGTTTGTATATATGTATATATTGTTTGCTCTCTACTGTTTGGAATTATTTGCATTTATCCAAATTTAGCCTTCCTAGAGGGCACCTGGCATCTGGGGCAAGAAACACTGAGGAAAATGGCGTCGGCTGATGCCTTTATACCCCAGCAGCTGTGACGTCGGGTGAAGTGCGACATCAGCCGAGGCCAGACCCAGACTTTGGAATCCGGCCGACCGAAGGGCTGTCTGAGGCAGGACAACCCATATGTTAGGACTGCAGATGCATACCTATCGGACATCTACATTTATGGTAGGTACAAAACTGTACTTTATGCTCCCTGCTTAGAGATCCAGTTCCTCCCTGGGATATTAGCATTTTTCTGCAAGCCCTAACTAGCCCTCCATTTGAACCTGCTGCCAGTGTTGATTTAAAATGTTTATAATGGAAAACTTTATTCTTAGTTGCTGTTATTTCTTTTGGGAGTATTTCTGAGCTCCACGCCTTGTCTGCTAAATCAACACACACAGTCTTACACAAAAAACAGCATGTGTTTGAGAACTAAGCCTTTTCTTCCAAAGCTGGCTTCTGTATCTTCTGTCAACCAATCTATAAACCTCCCTGTATTTTTCCAAAATTTTTCAAACAAAGGTGAGTACACATTACACTTACTTGATGTTCACCATCAGCTAAGATTGTTTTCATCAAACAAAAGCCTTCAGGAAAACTGATCACTTGTTTGTTTCGTACTCGCCTGTCAAGATGGTAAAGCGGGTATTCAGTGTTGGTCTCTCTTGTTGGTTGTCTGAATATGCATCTTATAGTTAGAAAGAGGGTTATCTCTGCCTTCACTGTCAAAAGCCCATTCTGCTAGATCTGTAGCTTCACTGACAGCTTTCTTTTCCAGAATACCTCTTGATGACATCTGTGCAGCTGCTACCTGGTCCAAGGTCCATACCTTCATCTGACATTGTAAAGTGGACATAAAGATCAAGAGCCTCTTTTGGTTTAGCTGTGCCCTGGAATATCCTTCCATAAGACCACTCAAGTGGTCCCACATGTTGAGGAATGGATAGAAAAGACAACAACAGATGCAAAAGTTATGTACTCACCATAACAATAAGTCTGTGTTGTCCTTTTCCATCCTTATCAACTTCCTCCCCGCTTCCATGTATTTTATTTATGGTGTTTGACATTTTAACTCCTGGACTGCCCTGGCTGACTTAGCCTTGGCTCCTAGAAGTACTTTATCAAGACTAAGTGTTTTAACTGGTTTCTTATTTCTATCTTAGGCATCAAATACGTGCCTTTTTTCTTGTGGACAAGCTAGATCTGAGGTAGCTGGGCCAACACAGGGGAAATTATGGTTAAGGAGAGGAGCCTGTGCACTGGATCCAAATCTTGAAAGTGGCCAAAGTCAGATTTGCCTCAGATCAGATATTTTGAGGAAGGATAGAAACAGACAGCACAGATCTGTTGCTATTGTGAATACATGACTTTTGTTTTCTTGAAAGACGAACTGAAGAATGAGTGGGATAATGTTGCTTTTATATGGGACACATGGAGTCTGAAGCCATAGGAGTTGCAGCATGAGAACCAGAGTAAACTCATATGGTGAAGGCTTCAACCACTTGAAAAAAAATAATATTGGTAGCTGAAGTGTAGAAGATAGAGAGTAATCAGTACTTTTGTAAGACTTTTCTGATACGGTAAGTGCCTTATACAGATGCGTTTTGTTTTGAAGAGATGTACTGAATTCAGAAGGCAACTTGAAAAGCACTATAGAAGCCCTAGTCTCCAAGAGATTTGCGGTCATTCTTAAAGTCAAGTAAGCTTACTATTAAGTCTACACTGCAGCAACTGCCACCTTTCTCAGTTCCGTTTTGCTCACCTTAATTCTTGACAAGTTTAATCTATCTAGTAACAGAACATTTTTTTATGCTGGTTGTGGCATGCCATGATACAGGTATTTCCAAATGTCTAGTCCTCTAATGATGTGAATGTACATTAAGCTGAATGACTGCTTGCAGACTGTTGCCTTTGAGGGCAGATGTGCAGTTAGCCATATTTTTAAATTGCTGATAGATATTGAATGCCCAGAAGTTTAGGATGGTAGCATACCTCTCAACCTCTAGCACAAGAAATCTGGACAGAGCCAAAAATTATGGATGAACAAAGACCAAAAAACAGGAATAGATTTTAAATATTACTTTTATAAACTTACAAAGTTGCTAGAATAACAGATTTTGTATTAAAATGCATTTTTCTCTTGTCTTGGTTGGCTCTGCCCTGCTCCGTTCGCCTTTGCTAACGCTCGGGCTCTCTCCGCTCCCCTGCCCTGCCCCCTATTCCCTTCCGCCCCCACTACCTCTACATTTATAGTAATCACAGCCACACCCACAGCTCACCATCACATCACCTCCACCAATCACAACTCCTCAAGTCATATCACATTTTACCACACCAACTTGCTCCACACAAAATACTCCCAATCACTCTCATTCCCACTAGGCATTTTTTACATCACCCACACTACTTCCCCATCCACATATAGTGCAACCCTATAATTCCTATTCAGACCCCCATCTAGAAACAACTTAAACATTATAACAATGACTATCACACAACTATGTCTAGTCTGTCTTCTCATAATTCTTTACAACACCACAAGTTATCACTCTAGCAATATCCGTAAACTTAGTAGCACAACACTACATTATGCACTCTTGTATACAGACACCGCACATTATAATAATATCTGCCCACAATTATTCAAGAACTACATAACGGACCAATTCAAAACTAAACACATATGCTCTCATTCCTACTCCAAAAAAACACAATACTTTCTCACATTCCTCACCAAACTCCAACATCTGTATAACCATTTTAACTCCAGGCTCACCATAAGTGGGGATATCCACCCCAACCCAGGCCCAAATCTATCCTGTTCAACACAAACTGCTCCAACACAAATGTCAGAGCATAACACCCCCACTTTCTTCATCCCTGGGCGAATCAACAACAGCACCAAAACCAACCATCTTTTAATGCTAAATATTAGTATTAGAAGTATCAAAAATAAAACTCCAGGCCACAATAGCACACTAATCCCCAGACATAGTTTGTTTAACAGAAACCTGGCTAAATAAAAACATAGCTAACTCAGAAGTTCTCCCTACCGGCTACAGTATCATTAGACAAGACAGACCACTTCGTAAAGGGGGTGGAACTGCCTTACTGTACAAGTCCAACTTAACTGTCCGTCAATTACCAAACTCCTACCCCTCCCCAAGTAATTGGGACATACTTATCTCACAACTTCAACTTCACCCTAAAAAGGTCATCACCACAATTGTGATCTATATTGCACCTGGTAATACACCTGCTAGCCTTGAAGACTTATTATCCTGGTGTTCTTCCACATACTCACAAGAAACCCTTATTCTGGGGGACTTGTGATTGGTTCACCTGTATATCAGGACCACCAAGTAATCTAATAAATCTCCATGGCTACCAGCAGCTAGTCCATATTCCAACTAGATGTGATAACAAATCTAAAAGGGAATCCAGCCTTGACTGGGTCCTAACTAACAACCCCACATTGTACCCTCACACAGGCAGTCTCCCAGACACCTTAAGTGACCACAACATAATATACTTTATATGTAGTAGAACAAATATATGCAAAACCACTAACTATATATCCACTAGAAACATAAAAAAATTCTCTCCTGAGGTCCTCAACACTTTACTCTGTAACTGTGACTGGACCCCCCCTAAAAACCCTCCCACTTGACCAGGCTATAGCATATTTCAACAAAACATTTCTACAACACCTAGACACTGTCGCTCCATTGCGCAAAATCAAGGTTAGAACCTCTACAAACCCCTGGCTCAGTAAAGAAACCAAACAAATCCTCAAGTCCAGAGACACTGCCTGGCTTTACTATCAAAGAAACACAAAGCCTAACTAAGTACTAAGAACTGCGCAGCCATGCAAAAAAATGCATTAGGCTGGGCACAAAATCCTACTACACAACATTACAAACTAAATATCAACACAACCCACAAAAATTTTGGAAAAATGTAAACCAGCTACTAAAATCCACCCAAAAGGCTACCCCCAAACCAACCATCCCTGACACTAAAGTTCCCATCGAAGCACAATTCAACTCCCACTTTGTGAACTCAGTTCTATCCTTAGTATCACAGGACAGTTCCTTCCTCACTATCCCCCCCAACACAAATAAAACTAATACAAGCTTTACACTCAAAACAGTTTCCACCACTTCAATCAAAAGCATGCTCTCCAAAATAAAAACCTCATCAACAGCAGCTGACCTACTCCCCAGCTATTTCTTGAAACTCACAGCAGATGCTACTGCTATCCCAGTCTCCACTCTCATAAACAGATCAATTGTTGAAAACTATGTGCCCAAACTCTGGAAAATATCCTATGTTACACCCATACATAAAGGCGGGACCTGCACTGAACTTAATAACTACAGACCCATTGCTTTACTCTCCCACCTGGCCAAAATCCTAGAAAAATGCATCCATACCCAGATGCTAAACTATCTCCTAGACAGCAACATCCTGTCACCTACTCAGCATGGTTTCAGACCTGCCCATAGTACCACTACAGCCCTCCTCTGCTTCACAGACACAGTAAACAGTCTCAAAAATGAAGGCCTACAGGTCTCAACTCTTTTTTTTGGATATGTCCAACGCATTTGACACAGTCTCACACCAAATCCTGCTAAACAAACTAAACCAATATCATCTATCAAATTCCACTCTTACCTGGTTCCAAAGCTACTTAACTGACAGGTACCAAGCTGTGAAATGGGAAAAATCTCTCTCTCCTCAGCTGCCCATAACTATAGGAGTCCCACAGGATTCTATCTTAGGACCACTACTATTCACAGTCTTCACAAATGACCTCCATACCTCCACACAGCAGGCATCTATAATTCAGTGTACAGATGACACTACCTTAATCTGTGCTGCACAAAACATTCCCACCCTCCTGCAAACAACTCAACTAGCATTCTCTGCTGTTGAAAACTACCTTATCAAAGCCCAACTTATCCTCAATCCAAAGAAAACTCAGCTTATGATTATAACCAGTTCTAACAAAAACACTAACAGTCAATTCACTAGCTACTCCACAAATGCTACTCCAATTGCTCCAGTGGCACAGGCTAAGCTATTGGGAATAACCATAGACTCCCACCTAAAATATGATAGTCATCTCAACTTAACTATTAAAAAGTACATGCCAAACTGGGGTCACTCTACCGTATCAAACCATTTTTACCAACAACACAAGATCAGCCATTGCTCGCTCCCAACTTCTATCCACCTTACTCTATGCATCTCCCATTCTGACTAATCTCATCAAAACTGAACTAAGCAAAATGGAAGCCTGCTATAACAGAATTGCCCGCTTTGCTGCAAATTGCTCATATAGAACTCATCACTGTACTGCTTTGAGACAGCTCCACTGGCTTGAACTGCCCTGCCTCCCAACCTACAATCAGCTCTGCCTCTGTCATTCTATCTGTTACCTCCCCAGTAAGTGTCCTGCCCTCAAAAACCTAGTACAACATCACTCAGCCAAAAGGCCTCTTAGATCATCAAGCAAACTACTACTAGAAGTCACCAACAGCTACAATAGCTTTGGAAATGCACTATATAGTAGTTCAGTGGCTAAACAATGGAACTCTGTCCCTACTAGCATTCAAAACACATCATCCAAAGCCTCCTTTAAAGACCTCATAAGGCAACATCTCAAGCAAAGTTGGCAGTGCCATGATGCTCTCCGGGCTAGTGAAAGAGGATAACGTACACATACTAAATCTAGAGCACTTGATAATAGTTTTCAATCTTACTCACAAACACTGGCTAATCTACAATGTATGTACTGTACCTGTGTACTATGTATGTATTCTACCTATGTTCCAAATTTCAGCTGTACACCACAAATCTATTAATTACCTTTATTTTTAAAATTAATATTTTTTTTGTTTGTTCTCTCTACTGTAACTGTTTATGTGCCGCATACCACTGTAAAACATGTCTCTTGTAATTTGTGAGTATACTGATCATGTGGTGCTGTGGTAGCGTTGTTGCCTCACAGTTAGACGTTGCCCATTCGATTCTCAGTTAGAGCGTCTTCTGTGTGGCGACATGTGTGAATGGGCGTACCTTCATTGAAGGTTGTGCATCAGGCCTGGCAAGTCAGCACGTAAAAATCTACTGCCAATCATTAGTGGACCGGAGTTCCGCTGTGGCGACCCCTAACCGTGAAAAGCCAAAAGACACAACAACTGATCATGTCTAAATAACTAAATTTGCCTGTAATTTTTCTTTGTGGAGCTTTTCTCCCCGGGCCTCTGCTGAAAAAGGGCCTTTTCGGCTAAGTCAGACACCCCCGGTTAACAAATGTAAAATAAATAAAATAAAATTTTGTGAAGGATAAGTGGCCTGAAACTCAAATATATGTCATTATCTAGTTACTTCTATCCTCAGTGATTTGCCAGAAAACTAAATTTTATGAGGAACAGACCAAAAATATGAGCCAAAAGCCTGGACATTCTGCAAAAATCTGGACACTTCAGAGCTATGGATGTCAGTGTTGTGCAGAGTGAAGGCTTTGACTCTGACCTAGCCAGCCTGGAATCAACTAGTGATCTGGGCTCTGGAGCAGCTGGTAAGGATGGGTGACAGGTTCTGCAGCACTCTTTCCTTTCGGGGTACGGGGGGTGCTGGCACAAGTTCAGTTGTAAGGCAAAGCAGCATGAAGTGCTGCAGCATGCACCCTACCAAGCTGCATGTAGCCATGTTTGTGAAGTCATGCATGCTGAACTGACGCTTGCATAATAGTGTCACGCAAACATCTCTCTGGCATGAGGAAATGGAGGAGGGGCAATGATATTACCCTGTGATAGCTACATGAATGATGACTTCTCAGAGGGAATGGAAGGAAGGAAGGAAGGAACACATGATTTGCAAGGCAATGGAAGAAACAAGATTAAAACAGTATGGAAAATAAATTGCAAAGTCAGTCTGTCTCAGTGCAGGTATTTCTGACACAGGTATATGGTTGACTCTCTAAGATTGCTCTTCTGGACAAATATGTTAAATGCTTCTACACACTTAGGTTCATAGGTAGGCACTAAGCTATTTGCCCGAGGGCATTTATAAGCCTAGTCAGAGTGTGTCGGCTTTCACCTCCCCATTGATTAATTAACTGATCCTCTGTCAAGCAGAGCCAATGAGGTGATCCCAGGGGTGTATTTTCTGTTACCCATCCACTCATCAAGGTTTCTCTTGAAGAGTGTTAGTTAGCTCTGCTTAATGTAGTTTGGAATTTTGTTCCAAAGCATGGGGAGTCTCTGTGACAGGAATCTGTCCCTCCAGCATGTTCTATTTATTGTTGTGGTGAGGTTTAGCTCACTAGAGTGTGTGGCTCGCAGTGACTTGGACTTCTTTAGGTGGAGCATGTCCATCAATTCTAAGCTGGACATGGCTTTGTAAGTCAGACAGAGATCACCTCTGAGTAAGCGATATGCCACTGAGTACAGCCAAAGTTTTTTCAGTCGGGCTGCATAGGACATATGTTTGAGGACAGTAATCCTCTTGGTGAGGTACTTTTGTGGTCTCTCCAGCTGTTGGAAGTATCTTGTGAGGTACATCCCAAATGGGGCATTGTACTGTATGATGGGACTGATGAGTGACGAGTAGAGGGGCACTATAACCTCTTTATTTCTAGAAGTGAACCCTTTAGTAATTAGATGGGCCACATAGAAGGATTTCCTAACTACTTTGGCAATATGATTGTCAAAGGAGAGATTACTATCTACCTGGGTCCCCAGATCTCTTATTACCTCTTCTTTATTAAGGAGGCTGCCACCTATGTGGTAATTCATGGGTGTTTTGTTTTTCCCAAATGGGATGACTATGCATTTTTTGGCATTTAGCTTGAGGCCATGACTTTGACACCAGGTGTCCGTCTCAGTAAGGCCCTTTTGGAGGATGTCCGTGTCAGCCAGAGAGTCAATTATGGCTCCCAGTTTGCAGTCATCGGCAAACGTGATTAGCCATAGTCTTCCTGTGTTTGCATGTACTTCTGAGAAGTATATGCCGAACATTAGGGGTCCCAGGACCGAGCCTTGTGGGACACCACTTCTGACTTGTTTAGAGTCGGACCTGGAGCCCGCTGTTCTTACTGTGTGATTTCTGTCTGTAAGCTAGTTGGCAACTCATCTCGTGACGTGAGGTTTGTGTTCAGGCGGTGAGTTTTTCCATAATACCTGAATGGGGAATGGTGTCAAAAGACTTGGCGAGTTCAAGGTAGGCTGTGTGAACAACCTTTCCCCTCGTCTATAGCCTTGTTGACTGTCTCGAAGAAGTCAACCAGGTTTAGTAGGCATGATCTGCCCTTAAAGCTGAACTGGGTCGGGTCAAGCGTTTGGAGGTTCCCAATGTCTTTGTTAATGAGTTCCATGATGATGCGTTCCATAGCCTTGCAGACCAGGCTAGTCAGGCTTATGTGGTGATAGTTACCAGGGTCAGTTGTGGCCCCTCCTTTGTGGAGTGGAATAACCATTGCTGTGCGCCATTCTATGGGCATGTAGCCTGTGGAGCGGCTGAGGGTGAACAGCATGTTTAGGTGGGGGGTTAGTTCATTCTGTAGTTCGTGCAAGACGCAGCCTGGGACACCATCTGTCCCCATTGACGCTGTGTTTTTGGGTTTTGAAAGGGCTATTTTCACCTGTGCATCTGTGATTTCCGGGACACTACACTTTTCTGGTATTGTTGTGGGCCCTTTTGGGGGTGGGGGGGTGAGGTTTTCACTGAATCTATCTGCCAGGATGTTGGCAATATCAGTAGGTTCAGTATATTTTGTGCTATTTTGCACTAGTTCAGTGCATATGTGCGAGTTGCCACTTAGATTCTTAACATAGCTAAAGAAGGCTTTGTGGTTATCTTTTGAATCCTTGGCTATTTTTCTTTCAAAGTTAGCCTTGGATGATTTTATGGGGGACCTTAGTTTCTTACTGATACTGATCAGGGATGTCTTTCCTTCTTGGGATTTGCAGTTTTTCTGAACTAGTTTCCTCCTTCTGTTGTATATCCTGTTTATGGCAGGGGTCCACCAGACTGGTTTCCTTCTCTTAAAGGAGTGAGTCTAGGTTTTGCTAGGGATGGCATGATCCATGCATCCTTGTAGGTGCTCATAGAATGCATTTGCAAAGGTTTCTGCATCTTGGGCAGCGTTATCCTTTAGTGTGGGCGCTGTGAAATTTACCGCCTCTGTCTTAAGTAAGGTGAAGTTTGCTTTAGAAAAGTTTTTTACTGTGGTTTCCTTAGTTGGGGTGGTGATGGGTTGTGGACATCCAGAGTGATTAGTTTATGGTCTGATCTAACCAGTGACAGGTTGACCTCCGGTGTGGGACACCTGTCGCCCATGTTATGATGACCAGGTCCAATATGTTTTCACGTCTGGTAGGGGAGTTTACCAGCTGATCCAGAGCATTTGAGTTGATGAATTCCAGGAAGTGCTGAGCCTGGGAGTTTGTACTTGAGTAGTTTTCCCAGTTAATGGTAGGGTAATTGAAATCTTCCAATATCTGGGTGTTCGGTAGGGCCTTCATTTTTTCCAGTGTCTCCAGAAAGGTGGAGTGGTAGTCCTGGGTCATGGAGGGTGATCTGTAGCAGGCCACAATTTGCATTGCAGATTTGCCGGATGTTAGTTGCACATGGATGATCTCAGAGGTATCCTGCTGCACCACTAACCTGGAGGTGTAGGTATCCTTGATGAATATGGTACACCCCCTCCTTTTGTGTTTCGGTCCGTGCTCTGTGGCCGAAACATGTGGTACGAGTTGTAGCCCACTAGTGCTGGGGTGCTCTCTGGAGCCTTGAACCAGGTTTCAATTACTGTCCAGATGAAGTTCTCCATACTGAGGAGTGCTTCGAGCGTGTGCATTTTGAGATTTGAACTCCTGGCGTTGAGTAGCATAACCCTCAGTTTTTTGTTAATTGTGCTGTTTACGGAGGTGGGTTTGACTTTTGAGCCTTGCCTAAAAAAGGCACTATGGGGGCAGCAAGAGCCTTGGCCAGTATTCGAAAGCCTAGGGGTGACATGTGCAAGCCATCTCTTGTGAAGCAACGCGGCTTGTTGAGCATGTCGTCCTAGGCTGACAGACACTGGATCCCCTTTGAATGACACCAGAATGCCAAACTAGGTAAATTGCAGTATAACTCACCATCTTTATGTGAGGAAACCTACAGCAGCTTATGTTTGTAATAGTTATAGTTCTGTGACAGTCGCTAGGGTTGTGAAAGGGACAGCCTTTGTAGCAGTCTAACATACAGTCCCTTATCAGATAGGTTCAGTATTTTACCACTGGATTTCTATGTCTTTTTTTCCTATCCAAAATGCATTTAAAGAGATGTCATATTGCTTTCATTATTGTTCTGTAATTATCAAACAGAGGCTTAATGAATATTTACTTACTGTGAAGAACTGAGAGCAAGAATATTAAGATGTCTTAAAAGAGCTGTTGCATACCGTTCAACTGTCTAAATTTTTACAGAATGTCCAGATTTTGCCTCATTTTTGTGGTTTGCTTCTCATATAATTGTATTTATTGCTGGCAAATCACCAGCAAATCATTGAGGATTGAAGACAGAAAATAATGGCAGGCATTTGAGTTTCAGACTTCATACCCTCAGAAAAGTTATGCTAACGTAAAACATATTATTCTGTGAACTATCTAAGTTTGTAAGACGAATATTTTAAGTGTCCCTATTTTGATGCCTCCCCCCCCCCCCCATTATTTGTGACTTTGTCCAGATTTCTTGCTCTAAGAGGTTGAGAGGTAAGAGCTGTTGACCAGAAGATAGGAAGCTGCATATGACTTAATTTCAGTTAAACTGACACTTGCTTGTATACTGACCACTAAGGCTAACATCATAGAATATCCTGATTTTCAAATTTCAAGCCACTATTGATCTTTTAATTCTTTATCTATCTGGACCATCTTAAAGTTACATAAAAAGACTGCACCATTTGCATAACAGTAAAGGATTCTAACAGTAGAATACTGCAAGGCAGGTAAAGGTTTTTGGTCATACTGCTATCACCGTCTCAAAAGTGTTCCTACCTGTTGGTATGTGGATTTTCAAAATTGTGCTTTCTTAGTATTAGTAAGCCATTTGAAACATAACAAATAGAATGTTAACAATGGGTATGATCATTGTCTGTAAAAGTAAAAACATTTTGAATTAAACAAAACAAGTCTAATTAAAAGTAGTGAATTAAAGAAACCATATCAGTAGCTTTTCTGTTTAGTGTGACACATTTAAAATGCATTTTCTCTTTTATTTCATTAACAGGTTCTTTGTATTGTATTAAATAAACAAGATGAGATTATTTATTTGTTTGTTTGTTTGCATCTGCTGACCAGGAGTGTCTAGCTTGAGAACCCATTTCAGTGGAGTCCTAAGAAATAAAAGATGTCCAGTCAGAGGATAGAAAAGTCATAAAATGTACAGTGTACAAGATAAAAGCCATACATACATAAGCATATGCTGAAATCAAAGTATACAGAAACAAAACTAATTTAGAACAGATGTAGTATAAGGCTGTTATAGACCATTTGAAAAACTGCTGAGGGCAACACTTATGATACCCGAAATATTAGATTGTAATTTTACAATACTTTTTTTGGTGAGACATTTTAACTGAGTTTGGGTAGGTGACATGACAAGGATCTGTACACTGAGAAACATTGCAAAAAGAAAATAATGTGCCGGATGGGATAGAGGACATGATAAGGTAAAGTGATGAGAATGATTAATATTGCTAGATATTACAGTAGTATAAGTTATTAAGGAGATACAGTTTCAGTTGCAAGGCAAGTAAAACAGTGTATATAGCAAGAGTGGTAGTGATAATAAGCAGCAAATATATGTGGCTAGACATTGCAGAGATGGTAGTTAGATTAAAGGTTAAATAGCAATTTGGGCAGTTAGAAGGGAAGTGTTTGGAATGATTGAAGGGAATGAATGATAGTAAAACGCACAGGATAATAATAATAAATAGGGAATATAGTTGAGTAGAAGTAGGACAAGTTAACAATTACAAGGGAAGAGTTTGATGGAGTAGTAGAACTGAGTAATGCCAATGTGTAAAGGCTAAATATGACTAATTGTAATAAGTAGGATTTCTATCTGAGCAGAGATATCAACAGTAGAAGCTGGTTAGATTGTGTGTTCCATAAACATCTTTCTTCAGTGAGATTGCGAGTGTTAGGAAAGGTCAGGTAATACCACAGTTGCACTTCCATCTATAAAGTAGGTATTGTTTGACTTGGTCCATGGACCCATTTCAGCCATGGCCTATGCCATAATGGCAATGCATGCACAGACTGAATGATGAGAAGTAACGAGAGCATATGAAGAGCAGTTACTTTAGATAACAATAACAAGTCACGGATAAGCTTCGAAGCCGTGACAAGCAGTGTTATAGTATGTAAGTAGAAAATGTAACATAAGCTTTGATCAAAGTTTATCAGAGAAGAACATACCAGAATGGCCTTATGTAGAGTGAGAGTGCAAACTTTAAGTAGAATGTCTAACAGGAAATAAAATAAAACAGCCATATCTAATTACACAAATGGTGGCAACCTTTGGGAAACATCTAATTTATGAAAATATATACAAGATTAAAGCATAGATTGGGTATTTATCTCAGACTTAGTGACATTATTCCAGAGATTGAAATTGTTCCAGAAATTACCAACACAGACTGAGTACCCAGTACCACCAATGTATTCTTTTCAATATTAACAGAAGCAAGGTAAACTAAGTTCTGTAGGAGTAGAATGTCATGTTAGACAGTTGGTCAGAGAGTGGCATTTAGGGAGTGTAGAATTTTACTGGTAAACATTGATTCAAAAAGATGACTGCATTTAGACCAGTGTAGTCCACATACTGAGACCCAGTGATGACTTCTTCCACGGTGACCAGAAACAAAACAGGCTATCCTGTTGTAGGTTGGCTGTAGGTTGTGGCGAAGGGACTGACGTAAGGCTACCAGGAATCAAGTGGCTTACAGTTAAAAAGGAGGTAGGTAAGATAAGTATCAGCAGTGGGTATGTGGGAAATGGGAATGAAAAAGGGTTTAGCTCCATAAAGTTTGCCCAGTTTGTTCTGGAGAAGAGATTAGCTACATTTGGTAGCAATTTTCACCTTATCGGTTACATATTCCAGATGTTTAGTGTAAGCTACTTCTTCAGTGGAAGTTTGAATTAAGAATGTGTTATCAATGCATTGTGTACATCAGATTTGGATAAGTCTAGGTTTGAGTCTGACACTGTAACCATTTAGCTTTCAGATCTTTGCTTAGGACAAAAATATTATTTTACTTGAGTGATAAATTGAGGGGCTGTCAGCCCAGCTAGATAGAGTTTTGTAAATGATTCTGTGTCCTTGTAAATATTAATGTGATCCACAGGCTTGTTTGACAAATGTAAGAAAACTGTGTTATGTGCTGAGCTTCAAAAATGTAACCACAGTGCACCTTGCTGGAAGAAAGCTGATAAGTAAAGAATTTTATGACTGTGAGTGATTTCAATGAGGAAATATGATGTCTGCAGCTGAAATTATTTCTATTGTCTTAAGACAGAGATAATTACTAGCTTTCACATGTAAAGTGTCTTTTATTGTGACTTCCTGGCAGCTGCAGATCACAAAGAAACGTTAAATTTTGAGTTCTGTTAGCCTGGGAGCTAAATCAAAAGTGAAAAGAATGATGAAATCTGAAATGACTCGGCAGTAATGTATATTATCAATTTAAGGACTGTCTCAGGAAGAAAGAAGTGCATTTTGTATTTTGTTTTGAAGCTGACAACTCACCAGGACTTTGCTTTGCTCTGTAAGTAGGATTTAGATATTAGTATTTCTCTTAGAGATAGATAGGAATATAGCCAGATTAGTGTAGATGTTTTCTGTATTTGTGTGAGACTATCCTACACTGTTGTTTTAAAGTATTTCCTGTGATTTCTGAACTCTCTATTGTCATTGTGTTGAATTAAGGAGTATTATCTTGTGCTTTTATTATTTATTATTAAATATTTTTAAACCTTCTAGCTGTGGCTGTTTTGTGTAGAGATATTTAAGCTCTTATAGTACTTCCATGTATTTGGTAATACTGTAAAAGCCACTCCAATAGCCTTTCTGTTTGTCACACTTACCATTTGGATAATAATAACATTACACAGTAGAATTGGACACTCTTTTGTAAGGGCCTTTATAGTAACTGATAAGGGTGGTTGGTGGCAGTTGGTACTACCTTATAGTCTGGACAGAAAGGGGCATAGCTGGTGAACCTGTGCCAACCTTCCCAGGAGCGTCTGTGTGTTTATATATGAATCAAATCTCGGTGTGTATGTATGTCAGCTACTTGGGCAAGGACACAAAGCCCTGGTTGGACAGAGAGGGTGCTGGAAGTTTTGGCTTGACCACTCGGCTGAGATCTGAACCCTATAGCTGTGTCTGTGGGGGGTATTATTGGGGATCTGGAGAGAAAGGGAGAAACCAGCCCCAGACTGACTGTGATCTCTGTGTGCTCTTAAGGGAAATTGTACTTTACCGTTTGTGTACTTGTTTTAGGTCCCAATGTGGATGCCCCTCACTGGTGTTAGTGGTGAGGATTGAGGCTTCTCGATTACAGGGCCAGTGCATGGGTGTCACAACTTGCATTAAAATGAAGGCACAATCCTAAGCTAGAGTTGTAAGGACTGAAAACTGTTTTGAAGTATGCTGTTGACAGCAGATTGGATAGAGTCAGACAAGAGAACACTGGAGAGATTTGCTTGTTGTAAAGGGTAAGACTTGCTACAGTGACTGACTATATTGTCAACAGACATGTTAAAAAGAAGAGGACATAGGGCTGAGTCTTGAGCATACATCTCAACCTCTCAATGCAAGAAAGCTGGACAAAGCCTAACTTAACAGAGGGATAAAGGCTCACCATATAGCGACAAATGTTAACTATTTCTCTTATGAACTTAAAAAGTTTGCAGTATAACAGGATATGTATTAGCATGCATTTTCTGAAGGATATGAAGTCTGAAACTCAAATGTATGCCATCATTTAGTGACTTAAATCCTCAGTGATTTGACAAAAAAACCCCAAACAAAAACAGTCATATTTTATGAGGAGCAGACCGATAATATAAGGGAAAAATCTGGATAGTTGGGAGTATGGTCTAGAGGCACACCTAGGTCAGATGTGAACAACCGTGAGAGAATGTGGTACCATCGGTGAGAGTTCTGTGTCTGTGCTAGGCAGTTGGTTTACCGTTAATGTCATTAAATGTGATTCTGTAGGCAGAGAAAATATTAAGAATCTTTGTGTGACATGCAGTGTCAAAAACATTTGACTAATCAAAGAAGAGTTTTCCAGCAAAGAGGCTGTGATGTGGATATCCCACCACTATCCACCAATATATGTGACACGGAGCATCAGTCATCACCACTAGCACCACTGGGGGACGTACATTGGGAAGGATGACAAGTACACGCACAGTGAAGTGCAATTTCCCTTAAGAGCACACAGAGACCACAGTCAGTCTGGGGTTGGTTTCTTCCTCTTTCTCCAGATCCCTAGTAATACTCCCCACTCTCACAGCTATAGAGTTGGGATCTCAGCTGAGTGACCAAGAGCAAGGCTATTAGGCATGGTCCATAGTGTCACCAAATAAATATGCAAGTACTCTCAGAACTTAAATAGGTCTCAAAAATATCATCCACAATGAAAGTTTTAAATATATTTAATAATAAATAATAAAAGAACAAGAAAATACTCAGTAAATAATCATAGTTGCATCAGAGTTCAAAATCACAGGAAATATTTAAAACAACATTGCAGGTCAGTCTCAAATAAATAAAGAAAACATCTAAGCTATACTTCACTACATTTCTGTCTGAATCTAGGAGAAATTACTGTACCCTAGTTAACTTACAGAGCAACAAGTAGGCAGATTGGTGAGTGGATGTTCTTGTCAGGTCAAAGACAAAATACATAACGCCCAGTCTGTCTCTCACAGAGTTCTTAAATTAATATTTCAAATATTACTGCTGGAATAGCTTGCAGCATGACAGCTCTTCTTGTCATCTGACTATCCCTGGTGAAAACTCCCACTGCAGCTGGTAACATTTAGCATCCACCTGTGAAAACACATAGACCTCAGATCTTTTGGCAAATGGTGAAAGTTGTAAAATAATTTACATTCCTCCACATTTAACGACAGTACAAAAATCTTATAGATGTCCTTCAAGGATGCATCTGCAGTCATAACAAATGGGTTGTCCTGTCGTCAGGCAGCCCTTCGGTCGGCCGGATTCCAAAGTCTGGGTCCGGCTTCGGCTGATGTCGCACTTCACCCGATGTCATCTCTGCTGGTCTTCGGGTATAAAGGCATCAGCCGACGCCATTTTCCTCAATCTTTCTTGCCGCGCGGCGCCCGAAGCAGAAGCTGTTCGCAAGTGCCGGTCGGTCAGATCCAGAGATTACTACTACCGAATACTACTTGAAGACTTCTAAAAGCTAAGTACCCCGTTGGGGACTCTTTCTTGCCTCAGCCGATGTCAGAAAAAGTCAATAACTGTTTAACTTGTGGGAAACAAATACCTCATAAAGATTTCCACTCTTACTGCCTGCCTTGCTTAGGCCCAGACCACGACGTAGCAGCTTGTTCGGCCTGTGCTTCCTTCAACCGACGAACGCTTAGGCGTCGGTCGGAGTTTGCTGAACAGTTTTTCGGCTCAGATTTTGCGTACATTATGCCGTCGGATCCTCCGACTACCCAAATTGTTAAAAAACGCAAAGAAAAAGACCGACACTCGCGGTCCGCGGTTTCGGCTGAAACCACGGTTAAGCAAGCCGTGAGTGTCTCGGTTTCAGCCAAAACCGAGAAAACCGGTCAATCTTCAGCCGAATCCATGACTACTATTGAGGCTCCTGCTACCTTAGTTGAATCGGCCTCAGAAGTTTTGCCTACTACTGTGGTTCCTAGTGATTTATCAGACATCATTCCTTTGGATGTCTCTACCCCAGCACGTGGTGCTGCTAGGCCTCCTGCAGCCATGTCTATTAAGGCCTTTGCCAGGGCTAAAGCAGCCAAAACTGTTAAATCAGTGCCTGTTAAGCCCCCCTCACACAGGCCCACTTCTAGTTCACAAATGCTTACTCTGGCAGAGGATTTAATATCCTTAATTAGGGGATCCCAATCTCACCCAGACAGGGCCTCTCAGCCCCCAGGAAAGAGACCTAGAGCAGAGCCCCCCGAGCCAGTGTCCTCTGATGATTCTTCAGATGACTCAATGACTCAGACATTACAGATCAGCCAGAGGCTCCTTTTACTACTTATAAAGATTCCATTGCTGAAGAATCCATTCCATCTGCCTCTCCACCAGAGGAATTTTCCTTTGGGGAAACCTTACATGCCATGAGAGAACAATTCCAATGGCAGGGACAAGATTTCTCAGATTCAAGAAAAAGGCTTAGGACATTTCTGCACTTACCACAACATAGACCCTTAGCTATACCTCCAGTACTGCCTGTTGTGGATGATGCATTTAATGATGTTTGCACTGCTCCTGATACTTTACCTCCAGCCCCTGCCAAACCAGATAGATTTTACAGGGTGCCAGACACTCATCACCACCTATACAAGGCCCCACTTGCAGATCCTGAGACTATATCCCAGGGGCCTAAGGCAGTAGCCTCGACCTCAGCAAAAAACCCTATTCCTTCTGAAAGGGAATCCAGGTCCTTAGAGAGATGGGGGAAAAAAGTTTACACCTCTGCTACTCTCTCAGCTAGAGCTTTAAACTGTCAGTTTCATATGATCCAATACCAAGAGTTTATGCTTGATCAGTTAACTAAGAAGCTGTCCACTGATGATTCCTTAGATAAGAAATATGTATTAGAAATGGTGAATAACATTCAGCAGGTTAGTAACCATTCTTTAAAATGTGGCTATGATGCACTGGATGCTTCATTTAGATCAGCCATGACTGGCACAGTGATAAGAAGGCATGCATGGTTGAAAGAACAGGTCTTGCCGGATCATGTTAAAGCAAAGCTGTTAGATGCTCCTATGGATAAAGCCAGTCTATTTGGTACACCTGCTCAGCAAGTAATGAAGAAAATGGAAGAGAAGGCAAAATCTGTATAAACAGTTAAGGATTTCTTACAGGTTCAGCCCCAAGGTTTAGCAGGAACTGGCCTGCCAAAATTGGTCCTTTCCAGACTCCTCAAAATCTCAAAGAGGCAGGAATAGACGCTCTAGAGGCAGAAATCAATCCAGAGGAGGTGCCTACAGAGGACGACAGTGGCAAGGCAGTAACCGAGGCACAGACACAACCACTGCCACTGCAACAGGACAATCACAGTGACTTGGCTCTGACACCGCCTACCAGGGAGCAAATAACAGCACCTTTAGGCGGAAAGTTAGCCTTATTTTTGAAAAATTGGCACTATATCACAAAAGACAAGTGGATTTTGCAAACCATAGACCAAGGTTACAGGTTCCACTTCCACACCTTACCAATAAAAAGAGGAATGCCAAACCTACCTCCAAATCAAAAAACAGAAGCTCTAAAGCAGATAGCGCAATTAATAAAGATAAGAGCTGTGGAAAGAGTACCAATAACAGAACAGGGCAAAGGATTCTACTCCAGACTCTTCCTAGTACCAAGAAAAGAGAAAAGTTGGAGACCTATTCTCGACCTGTCCGTCTTAAACACATACATCATTGTCCCAAAATTCAAAATGCTGACCCTTCAGCAACTTCTTCCCATGCTGGGCAAGGAGTGTTGGCTGGTAACTCTAGATCTCAAGGAGGCATACCTGCATGTCCCCATACGACCAAATTGCAGAAGATACCTCAGATTTCTTGCAGGATCAGAGCATTATCAATTCTCAGCATTGCCCTTTGGCTTATCTACTGCCCAGAGTATTCACAAAATGCCTGGCATCAGTAATCGCTCACTGCAGGCTACAGGGAATCCAAATTTATCCATACCTGGACGACTGCCTGTTACAAGCGGACAACAAAAGCAAGCTGACAACAGATTTACAAAGAGTCATTTGCTTACTACAAGCCCTGGGATACACAGTCAATTTACAAAAGTCAAGACTGATACCATCCCAAACAAGAACATTCTTGGTGGCGGAATTGGACACAGCAAAACAAATGGCATTCCTAACTGCAGAAAAACAAAACAACTCCCTCTTTACTTCTTGGCATTAACAAAGCAGAACAAACTAACAGCAAGAAAAGTACTGCAGGCCTTGGGCTTCATGGCATCATGCATAATCTTGGTCCCACATGCCAGACTGCATATGAGAAAGCTACAGTGGTACCTAAAGAATTTATGGTCTCAACACAGGCACAGCTTAGAAACCGAAATCCCACTAATCCCATGCCTGAAACAGGAGTTCCTATGGTGGGCTCAAGCATGCCAGTCAAACCCAGGCTTGCCCTTCCACAACTTTCAAGCAAGCCAAACCATCACAACGGACGCCTCAGACCTAGGCTGGGGCACATGTTGGACAAATGCATACAAGGATTGTGGACTCCAGACCAGCTGCACCTGCACATAAACCAAAAAGAAATGCTGGCAGTAAAACTAGCAATCCAGAAATTCAGACCATTCCTCAAAGAAGGCCATTTAATGATAAGGACAGACAACACCACAGTCATGTGGTACATCAACAAACAGGGAGGCACTCATTCATACCCCCTATGCAGAATGACTCTGGACCTTTGGAATATGGCTCTGAGCTACAACATCCAGTTACAGGCAGTATTTGTGCCGGGAAAAGAAAACACCCTAGCAGACATGTTAAGCAGAACCACCTCGGATGCTCACGAATGGATGCTACACCCGGACATCTTCAAGGCCATCACAAAGAAATGGGGAATGCCACAAATAGACCTATTCGCATCCCCACTCAATCACCAGCTCAAAAACTTCTGCACAAGGACATACCACCCACTTGCATGGAAGGTGGACTCCCTATCCTTCAGTTGGAAAGGCCTGACAGCATATGCATTTCCACCTCTTCCTTTGATGCACAAGGTACTACTGAAAATCAAAGAGGAACGCCCAAGGATAATCCTGATAGCTCCGAATTGGCCAAGACAACACTGGTATCCATTGCTGAGGAGCATGTCTCAGGGGAGAATGTGGTCAATACCCCTGATGCCTTTGATGTTAACTCAGAACAACTACAACATCATGCACCCAAACCTAAAAACCTTGCAACTGACTGCCTGGAACATCACATAGCAGCAACTAACCCAGACCTATCCCAAAGGGTTAAAGACATTATCCTTGAAGCCCGCAGACCTTCAACAAGAAGGAACTATGCAGGAAAATGGAAAAGATTTGTCATTTGGAGTACTGAAAGAGGAAAAGATGTGTCGAACATAGATATTGCTAACATCCTGGAGTACTTGGCAGAGCTTCTACATACAGGCCTGTCCTATTTCTCCATCAAGATACATGCATCAGCTATTTCAGCAGAATACAGCTTGATCCACCTGTCTTTTCGCATCCTCTACTCAGGCAGTTCCTCAGAGGGATCAAGAATGTAAAACCTCCTAGGAAACCACCATTACCAGCATGGGACTTGAACTTTGTGCTAGAAAAATTGACACTCCCTCCATTTGAACCAGCAGCAACAGCAGATCTTCAACACCTATCATGGAAAACTGCTTTCCTACTGGCAATTACTTCAGCAAGGAGGGTTTGAACTACAGGCCTTAATGGCAGTACAACCCTTCCTAATCTTCCATCAAGATAGGGTGTCCATGAGAACTAATCCTACATTTATGCCTAAGGTGGTATCCAGAGTGTCTTTAAACCAGGCAATCCACCTACCTACCTTCTTTCCCAATCCACAGAACAGGGGAAAGACTGCTGCATACCTTGGATGTACATAGACAGTTACGCTACTACCTGGACAGAACCAAAGGTGACAGAAAAACTGACCAGCTTTTAGTAGCCTATGCAACAGGAAGGGAAGGAAAAGCAATTTCCAAACAGACAATCTCCAAATGGATAGGAAATTGCATAAGATTCTGTTACTCCTACCATGGAAAACCAATTCCACAGAACATAAGACCTCATTCTACAAGGGCTACAGCCACTACCACAGCTTTCTTACGAGGAGTGGCAACCAAGGACATTATTGAGGCGGCTGCTTGGACCTCCGTGCATACATTTGCCAAGCATTATAATTTACCTCTATACTCTAGATCCCGAGCAGGGTTTGCCACTGCTGTACTGCAAGGGATCCTAACTACACCATAATTCTTCTTCCTCCTCCCTAGTTTGGCTATGGTATTCTACCCATTTGTTATGACTGCAGATGCATCCTTGAAGGACATAGTACAGTTTTGTACCTACCATAAATGTAGATGTCCGAACAGGATAGCATCTGCAGTCAGGATTACCCACCCTCCTTCCCCTCTGTGGTACTCCTAGGGTATTTACCCTCCTAATAGCTAGCTGGGGGGGAGTCTCTTATGGTGTATTTGTTTGTATATATGTACGTACATTGTTATTTTTTGTGTTTGCCTTCTACTTTTTTGGAAACATTGGCATTTATCCAAAATTTAGCTTATCAAGAGGGCAACTGGCATCTGGGGCAAGAAACACTGAGGAAAATGGCGTCGGCTGATGCCTTTATACCCGAAGACCAGCAGAGATGATGTCGGGTGAAGTGCGACATCAGCCGAAGCCGGACCCAGACTTTGGAATCCGGCCGACCAAAGGGCTGCCTGACGACAGGACAACCCATTTGTTATGACTGCAGATGCTATCCTGTTCGGACATCTACATTTATGGTAGGTACAAAACTGTACTTTCTAGACATTATGCCTCCTCCTCCACTGAAACTGAAAGATAACATCTCTTTTGTTTATGGCTCATCTATAAAGTAACTTAATCTCAACTATTCAGCTGAAGTTTTACAAGTTAATATCCTGTGTTTCAGACTCCCTGTTAAAATGTACACATCTAAACAGTTACAGTAGTGTGCATACATTTCTGCTCAGTACTTTACAAAATATCTCTTCAGCACGTCTGTACAATATGACATACAGTTTTAATATATGTGTAACACAAGCTTCTTACATGAGCATGTTGACATTCACAAATGAGAGACAACCATTTACAAAATTCCAGATAGCTGGGCTGGCAGTATCTCCTTCTGTCACACTTCTGTATCGTAGTCCTGCTGTCCTTATCTTTATGTTTTCTGAACTTTGAGTGGGGTTATCCTTTAAGGTGATGACGTGGAAGGTAGCTTGGATCATGAATTATGAGCTGAGTGGCTAGAACCCTCGATTAAAACTGATATAATTTCAACAGTGAAACCAACACTACATCGATGAAATCTCTACTGATTTTTGGCTTTGGAAAGTTAGATTTTGAAGAAAATTTAAACTGTTGGAATATTGGTGGATATTATTTGGACCTGAGTGGAGAGTGGAAATTATTAGAATTCTCTTTATGTGTGAAAAGTACATTGCCAGTTAGGGCCTATATTAGAACACTGAAGTGTTCTAATATCGAACCCTGTTGATCGAAAGTTTAAAACATCGAACATACGGAACAGCAAATTTTTTCCTAGGGAAAAGATTTGCTGTTCCAAAACACATACACACAACACAAGCACACCAAACAAACAGAAATCCACACACACACACACACACACACACACACACACACACACACACACACACACACACACATCTAAACTCTTACACCTAACCCTACACTAAACTATACGTACACCAATAACTATCCACTTACCTTAACCCAAAGGTCCGTCACTATCGCACAGTCACCTCACCCGTGCCCTAACCCTAACTCACCTACCCCGCCCTAACCCTGACGTCCACACAATCGCACACTTACCTGAACCCAACCCGTAACTTTCCACCACAGCGCTGAAAATACCGAAGCAACAGAAACCAACAACTGAATTCTTTCCCTAGGAAAAAGTTTGGTTTTCTGTTTCTTCGATATTTTCAGCGTTCGCTGAAAACGGGTCGATATTAGAACACTCGAAGTTTTGAAACTTCGGTGTTCTAATATAGGCCCACCAGTTACTATGGCTTCATCCTTTTGCTCACCTGCTGCTGAAGAAATGTAGGCAAAAGTGTAGTTGTTTGCCTCATCAAAGCTGTCTCAACAGAAAGGTACAATGACTCTTTTAATTTACTTGCCTCTACAGCCTGCTTTTAAACTTAACTCTAGGGCTGCTACTTTTCTTTTTCAAATTGGAATGCTGCTTCATGTTAAAATACAGACCTTTGTAAGAACTGATTTGTTATATAGAAAAGACTACAGAGAGGTCATGTTTACAGTTCATCTTGACAGTGGATTAATTCACTGCTGTTGAAGTTGTGGTATTTTTGTATTCAGTAAAAGACACAAAATTGCTGGAGTTCACTTTCTGGACAGTGACATTCTGGACTGCATTGTAAGATGGATAGAGAGATATGAGGAATATCAAGAAAATAATAGACAAATTCATTAGCCACCTTATAATGTGAAAGGTGTGGAAATGGAGTGCTGTTATGACCTAGGTAGAGCCAGTAGTCAGCTGTGTACCAGACGTTTGGGGGGATAGAGGTCTAAACCATTTGCTGTTCTGGCTAGTAGGCTTTCTTAGATTTAAATATTGCATTTTTTACTTTGTTTCTTATTTCTGTAAACTTAAAAAATATATTTTCTGCTTAGACTTGTGATGTGTAGTGTGTAGATGGTGTTCATGAGAGATGTTAGCTTAGTAGTAATCCAGGAGAGATTAACATCTTTTGTGTCTTATATGTATTGGGGCCATGCTATTAAGTTTAGAAAGAAAGGTAGAATTAAAATGGCTGCTGCATCATTCAGTATTGGTTTAAAATGGGAGACATCAACTGATTTTAGTTTGAGTGAAGACAGAAGAATTAGATTTTCTAATGTTTCTAAAAATAGCAGACCCTGTAAGGTTAAAATCTCATATGCGAACCAAAACCTGTAATATTGTCTTTCTTCTTTTCATTGCACAAACATTATTAAAATTTAATTTCAGATATTTTGCACTATATTCCAAATATTTAAAATTCTTATGTCAAATTGTGCTATTTTTGAATAAGATTTTGTACTTTAAACCTGCTTTTTGGCTGTTATTGCTGATACATTGTAAGTGTTTGTTAGGCTGTATGCATACTAAGTCAGATGTGTATACTTGCTGCAGAGTACTGAACTACTCTTTATCTAAAAATCTTTTGGTGCTGTATCACTAACCTGTGTATTAACTACTGTGACATTGTACTTGGGTTGAAATTATCAGTTCCACAGATATTTTCGTTGCTTTCCTCCGCATTCTGTTTGGCTTCTAGCCTTAGTCTGTTGTTTCTGTACTCTGGGTGGCTCCAAAAAGTGTTTTTACATTAGGAAGTCTTTGGCCTGCTTCCAAGTGGCAGTAGAGGTTGACGTATTCACGTCTCACCTGGAATACGCAGTTTAAGACCTCCAAATGCCTGCTTGCTATTGGTCAGAAGGCTAATTTGTTTGTTTGAGCTTTGTTTCTGCCTGGCTCATTGTGTCAGTGTTCCAATTCACTGAGAGGCAACACCATTTTCCTTGTGTCAGTGTTCCAATTCACTGAGAGGCAACACCATTTTCCTTGTGTCAGTGTTCCAACTCACTGAGAGGCAACACCATTTTGCTAGAGGCTTCTTGGTACATTCAGGTTAATTCACTGCTGTGTAACTGTCTGAAAAAGCTGTTTTGCACTGTATTCCAAGTATTTAAACTACTGCTGTTTGTGCTACTTTTGAAGAGGTTTCTGCACTTTAAATCCTACTTCTAACTGTTATTGCTGATACATTGCAAGTGTTTTTGGCCGCATCCATACCCAGCCAGAACTGTATATTTACTGCTAAGTGCTGAAAAATCTGTTAGAGCAGCGTCACTAATCTGTGTATTAACTACTGTGACTATATTCTTAGGTTGAAATTGTCAGTGCCATGGACTCTTGCCATGGCCATTTTCTTTGGTTTCCTTCACTTTCTGTTTGGCGTCTAGCCTTAATCTGCTGTTTCTGCACCCAGGTTGTCCCCACAGTGTTTTCACATTAGGAAGTCTTTGTTCTGGATGTGAGTGGCAGCAGAGAGAGGACAGGTCACCTCTGACCTGGGATACACTGTTTGAAACTTTCAGGAGCTTTCTTGCTATTAGTCAGTAGGTTAATTTGTTTGTTTGAGGTTTTTTTCTGCCTGTATAAATTCATCATTTTTGCGCGATGATGCTTGTTGTGCAGTGGCACTTGGCAGTGCCCTGAGTGCATGCACACACCTTGAATTGAAGTTTGTGCTATACAGCTGGCTCTTTAATTTCATAAATCCCTAGCTAAGCAGCTAGTTTTGTGCACCGAGCAGCTAGTTTTCATGCTGAGAAGCACCCACTGCTTGAGATTGACCCTGCAAGTAAAGTAAGCATTGCATTTTATTGAAACATTTTTGATTCACACTTCTGTCTGATATTTATGTTGGTTGATGTTGTTGTGTCTTTCAGCTTTTCCCGGTTAGGGGTCGCCACAGCGGAACTCCGGTCCGCTAATGATTGGCAATTGATTTTTACGTACCGAGTTGCCAGCTCTGACGCACAACCTTCAACTAAGGTATGCCCATTTACGCATGTCTCCATGCAGAAGACGCTCTAGCTGAGAATCGAACTGGACAGTGTCTTACTGTGAGGCGGCAACAATACCGCAGCACTGATGTCCTTCAAGGATGCATCTGCAGTCCTAACAAATGGGTTGTCCTGTCGTCAGGCAGCCCTTCGGTTGGCCGGATTCCAAAGTCTGGGTCTGGCCTCGGCTGGTGTCGCACTTCACCCGACGTCATCTCTGCTGGTCTTCGGGTATAAAGGCATCAGCCGACGCCATTTTCCTCAGTCTTTCTTGCCGCGTGGCCCCGAAGCAGAAGCTGTTCGCAAGTGCCGGTCGGTCAGATCCAGAGATTACTACTACCGAATACTACTTGAAGACTTCTAAAAGCTAAGTACCCGTTGGGACTCTTTCTTGCCTCAGCCGATGTCAGAAAAAGTAAATAACTGTTTAACTTCTGGGAAACAAATACCTCATAAAGATTTCCACTCTTACTGCTTACCTTGTTTAGGCCCAGACCACGACGTAGCAGCCTGTTTAGCCTGTGCTTCCTTCAACCGACGAACGCTTAGGCGTCGGTCGGAGTTTGCTGAACAGTTTTTCGGCTCAGATTTTGCGTACATTATGCCGTCGGATCCTCCGACTTCTCAAATTGTTAAAAAACGCAAAGAAAAAGACTGACACTCGCGGTCCACGGTTTCGGCCGAAACCACGGTTAAGCAAACCGCGAGTGTCTCGGTTTCGGTCGAAACCGAGCAAACGGGTCAATCTTCAGCCGAATCCATGACTACTACCGAGGCCCCTGCTACCCTAGTTGAATCGGCCTCTGAAGTTTTGCCTACTAATGTGGTTCCTTTAGAATTATCGGACACCATCCCTTTGGATGTCTCTACCCCAGCACGTGGTGCTGCTAGGCCTCCTGCAGCCATGTCTATTAAGGCCTTTGCCAGGGCTAAAGCAGCCAAAACTGCTAAGTCAGTGCCTGTTAAGCCCCCCTCACACAGGCCCAGTTCCAGTTCTCAAATGCTTACTCTGGCAGAGGATCTCATCTCTTTAATAAGGGGATCCCAATCTCACCCAGACAGGGCCTCTCAGCCTCCTGAAAAGAGACCTAGAGCAGAGCCCCCAGAGCCAGTGTCCACAGATGATTCTTCTGATGATTCAGACATTACAGACCATCCAGAGGCTCCTTTTTCTACTTATGAAGATTCCGATGCTGAAGAATCTATTCCATGTGCCTCTCCACCAGAGGAATTTTCCTTTGGGGAAACCTTACATGCCATGAGAGAGCAATTCCAATGGCAGGGACAAGATTTCTCAGATTCAAGAAAAAGGCTTAGGACCTTTCTACACTTACCAACATAGGCCCTTAGCTATACCTCCAGTTCTTCCTGTTGTGGATGATGCATTTAATGATGTTTGCACTGCTCCTGATACTTTACCTCCAGCCCCTGCCAAACCCGATAGGTTTTACAGGGTACCGGACACTCATCACCACCTATACAAGGCCCCACTTGCAGATCCTGAGACTATCTCCCAGGGGCCTAAGGCAGTAGCCGACCTCAGCAAAAACCCTCTCCTTCTGAAAGGGAATCCAGGTCCTTAGAGATGGGGTAAAAAAGTTTACACCTCTGCTACTCTCTCAGCTAGAGCTTTGAACTGTCAGTTTCATATGATCCAATACCAAGAGTTTATGCTTGATCAGTTAACTAAGAAACTGTCCTCTGATGATTCCTTAGATAAGAAATATGTTTTAGAAATGGTGAATAACATTCAACAGGTTTGTAACCATTCTTTAAAATGTGGCTATGATGCACTGGAGGCTTCATTTAGATAAGCCATGACTGGCACAGTTATAAGAAGGCATGCATGGTTGAAAGAACAGGTCTTGCCGGATCATGTTAAAGCAAAGCTGTTAGATGCTCCTATGGATAAGGCCAGTCTATTTGGTTCTCCTGCCCAGCAAGTAATGAAGAAAATGGAAGAGAAGGCAAAATCTGTACAAACAGTTAAAGATTTCTTACAGGTTCAGCCCCCAAGGTTTAGCAGGAACTGGCCTTCCAAAAATTGGTCATCTCCAGACTCCTCAAAATCTCAGAGAGGCAGGAATAGACGTTCCAGAGGCAGAAATCAATCCAGAGGAGGTGCCTACAGAGGACGCCAGTGGCAAGGCAATAACCAGCGAGGCACAGACACAACCACTGCCACTGCAACAGGACAATCACAGTGACTTGGCTCTGACACCGCCTACCAGGGAACAAATAGCAGCACCCTTAGGCGGAAAGTTAGCCTTATTTTCAAAAAATTGGCACTATATCACAAAAGACAAGTGGATTTTGCAGACTATAGACCAAGGCTACAGGTTTCATTTCCACACATTACCAGTAAAAGGAGGAATGCCAAACCTACCTCCAAATCAGAAAACAGAAGCTCTAAAGCAGATAGCTCAATTAACAAAAATGAGAGCTGTGGAAAGAGTACCACCATCAGAACATGGCAAAGGATTCTACTCCAGACTCTTCCTAGTACCAAGAAAAGAGAAAAGTTGGAGACCTATTCTCGACCTGTCCGCCTTAAACACATTCATCATTGTACCAAAATTCAAAATGCTGACCTTACAGCAACTTCTTCCCATGCTGGGCAAGGAGTGTTGGCTGGTAACTCTAGATCTCAAGGAGGCATACCTGGACGTCCCCATACGACCAAATTGCAGAAGATACCTCAGATTTCTTGCAGGATCAGAGCATTATCAATTCTCAGCATTGCCCTTTGGCTTATCTACTGCGCAGAGTATTCACAAAATGCCTGGCATCAGTAATCGCTCATTGCAGGCTACAGGAATCCAAATTTATCCATACCTGGACGACTGCCTGATACAAGCGGACAACAAAAGCAAGCTGACAAAAGACTTACAAAGAGTCATTTGCTTACTACAAGCCCTGGGATACACAGTCAATTTAAAAAGTCAAGACTAATACCATCCCAAACAAGAACATTCTTGAGTGCAGAATTGGACACAGTAAAACAGATGGCATTCCTAACTGCAGAAAAACAAGAACAACTCCTCTTTACTTCTTGGCATTAACAAAGCAGAACAAACTAACAGCAAGGAAAGTACTGCAGGCCTTGGGCTTCATGGCATCATGCATAATCCTGGTCCCCATGCCAGACTGCATATGAGAAAACTACAGTGGTACCTAAAGAATTTATGGTCTCAACACAGGCACAGCTTAGAAACCGAAATACCACTAATCCCATGCCTGAAACAAGAGTTCCTATGGTGGGCTCAAGCATGCCAGTCAAACCCAGGCTTGCCCTTCCACAACTTTCAAGCAAGCCAAACCATCACAACGGACGCCTCAGACCTAGGTTGGGGGCCCACATGCTAGACAAATGCATACAAGGATTATGGACCCCAGATCAACTGCACCTGCACATAAATCAAAAAGAAATGCTGGCAGTAAAACTAGCAATCCAGAATTTCAGACCATTCCTCAAAGAAGGCCATTTGATGATAAGGACAGACAACACCACAGTCATGTGGTACATCAACAAGCAGGGAGGCACTCATTCATACCCCCTATGCCGAATGACTCTGGACCTATGGAATATGGCTCTGAGCTACAACATTCAGTTGCAGGCAATATTTGTACCGGGAAAAGAAAACATCCTAGCAGACATGTTAAGCAGAACAACCTCGGATGCTCACGAATGGATGCTACACCCGGACATCTTCAAGGCCATCACACAGAAATGGGGAATGCCACAAATAGACCTATTTGCATCCCCACTCAATCACCAGCTCAAGAAATTCTGCACAAGGACATACCACCCACTTGCATGGAAGGTGGACTCTCTATCCTTCAGTTGGAAAGGCCTGACAACATATGCATTTCCACCTCTTCCTTTGATGCACAAGGTACTACTGAAAATCAAAGAGGAGCGTCCAAGGATAATTCTGATAGCTCCAAATTGGCCAAGACAACACTGGTATCCATTGCTGAGGAGCATGTCTCGGGGCAGAACGTGGACACTACCCCTGATGCCTTTGATGTTAACTCAGAACAACTACAACATCATGCATCCAAATCTAAAAACTCTGCAACTGACTGCCTGGAACATTACATAACAGCAACTAACCCAGATTTATCCCAAAGGGTTAAAGACATTATCCTGGAGGCCCGCAGACCTTCGACAAGAAGGAACTATGCAGGAAAATGGAAAAGGTTTGTCATTTGGAGCACTGAAAGAGGAAAAGATGTGTCAAAGATAGATATTGCCAACATCCTGGAGTATTTGGCAGAGCTTCTCCATACAGGCCTGTCCTATTCCTCCATCAAGATACATGCATCAGCTATTTCTGCAGAATACAGCTTGATCCCCTGTCTTCTCACATCCTCTACTCAGGCAGTTCCTCAGAGGAATCAAGAATGTAAAACCTCCTAGGAAACCACCATTACCAGCATGGGACTTGAACTTTGTGCTAGAAAAATTGACACTCCCTCCATTCGAACCAGCAGCAACAGCAGATCTTCAACACCTATCCTGGAAAACTGCTTTCCTACTGGCAATTACTTCAGCAAGAAGGGTTTCGGAACTACAGGCCTTAATGGCAGTACAACCCTTCCTAATCTTCCATCAAGATAGAGTATCCATGAGAACTAATCCTACATTTATGCCTAAGGTGGTATCCAGAGTGTCTCTAAACCAGGCAATCCACCTACCTACCTTCTTTCCCAATCCACAGAACAGGAGGGAAAGACTGCTGCATATCTTGGATGTACATAGACAGTTGCGCTACTACCTGGACAGAACCAAGGGCAATAGAAAAACTGACCAACTTCTAGTAGCCTATGCAACAGGAAGGGAAGGAAAAGCAATTTACAAACAGACAATCTCCAAGTGGATAGGAAATTGCATAAGATTCTGTTACTCCTACCATGGAAAACCAATTCCACAGAACATAAGACCTCACTCTACAAGGGCTACAGCCACTACCACAGCTTTCTTACGAGGAGTGGCTACCAAGGAAATTATTGAGGCGGCTACTTGGACCTCCGTGCATACATTTGCCAAGCATTATAACTTACCTCTATACTCTAGATCCCGAGCAGGGTTTGCCACTGCTGTACTGCAAGGGATCCTAACTACACCATAATTCTATTTCCTCCTCCCCTAGTTTGGCTATGGTATTCTACCCATTTGTTAGGACTGCAGATGCATCCTTGAAGGACATAGTACAGTTTTGTACCTACCATAAATGTAGATGTCCGAACAGGATAGCATCTGCAGTCAGGATTACCACCCTCCTTCCCTCTGTGGTACTCCTAGGGTATTTACCCTCCTAATAGCTAGCTGGGGGGGATCTCTTATGGTGTATTTGTTTGTATATATGTACATACATGCTTATTTTTGTGTTTGCCTTCTACTTTTTGGAAACATTGGCATTTATCCAAAATTTAGCTTTCCAAGAGGGCAACTGGCATCTGGGGCAAGAAACACTGAGGAAAATGGCGTCGGCTGATGCCTTTATACCCGAAGACCAGCAGAGATGACGTCGGGTGAAGTGCGACACCAGCCGAGGCCAGACCCAGACTTTGGAATCCGGCCGACCGAAGGGCTGCCTGACGACAGGACAACCCATTTGTTAGGACTGCAGATGCTATCCTGTTCTACATTTATGGTAGGTACAAAACTGTACTTTATTTATGTTGGTACAGCTGCTTAATATTCTACATAAGCACATTTAAAGATGCTGTTAATTACATATGTAAGCAAGGGGTATCTAAGACTGTAGGAAAGTATTTCGCTATAAAATGTTGAGGCAAAGTTACTGTTCTTGTATGATCCTTGAGCAAATATGAACATTCAAAGAAGAGTAAGTCGATTTTGATAGATTACAAAAAAGCAGTTCATGTATCAAAGATGCGTATGCTTTCACACTTGGTCTAAATGAAAATGTAGACAATTAGAAACTGTTACCCTATAAGATGCATTTCCTAAAAAGGCAGTTGATACTGATGATACATACGTGGTGGTGGTATGATGCAGCAGCAAAGTAGCAGATGTAGAATAACTTCTTGAGGAAAGTTCTTAAAATAAAAGAGAGGTGTATCAGAGTAATATATCCCATAACACTGCATATAGTAAATAAAATTGTTTTGTGCTACTTGTTGCTCTAAACTTTGCATTAAGGCATGTAATTTAATTGTTTTCTGCATATTTGGAGAGGAAAAGATTGGCTAATTATAAAAGGATTTTGTATGAAATGAGAGAGAAACATTTTGACATCATTTAGAAGGTTAGAGTGCTGGTCAGAACATTAAAAACTTTTTGTTCTCAATAATAAACCAAATGCTGTGTGTAGTGTTTCTTGTACTGTCATTTATCATTTTTCAGTCTTTTTTTGACTGTGAACAGCCATGGTAGTGTAGTTACTGGTGTGGTATAAAAGTATGTACATTATAGCAATAACCCATGGCTGGGTGTGGATAATGCTGGATTTGCCAAGGGTTGGTGTAGTTTAGTCACGAGGATGAAGTCTGAGTGACCAAACAAAGCCAACCATGGGTAAATACAGAATTACCCACACCTAGCCATGGGTTATTGCTATTATACAATGATATTTTTTAAGAAAAAAGTTACTTTTCTTAAATAATGTCCTTGTGTAATGGCACTGTGGTGCTCTTCTGTGTTTTTCCCTGGTATCGTGGGGCTTTCTTGATGTATTGTGCATGCATATGGGACTTATATTCCCATGCTAATGCAGTACATCAGTGCTGAAAAAAGGAAGCAGCAGAGAAAGGGAAATCTCCATTGCTTATTTTTTTTTAATTAAAAAAAAAAATTGAAATCTGGAACCGTTCAGACTTATGACAGAGACAAGGTATAGAAAATACAAGGATAATCAAGAATGTTTCCCTAGTTTTGCATAATATACCTCATTATCCTTGTATTTTCTTTGCACTTTTTCTGTTGTACTTCTGAAGTGTCCGATTATGTAAGTTTTTTTTTTTTTTTTTTTTTTAATAAAAACAGAAGAAAACTGGAATCTCCATAGTGTATATTGGTAGAAGAAAGTCTGGGCGACCAGACTTTTGTCTATTGGTATATGCTGGATACACTAATGAAGGACAGAACTGAGTTGTGTGTATGTGTAGACCACTTTCACTTTTGAACCAGGATCATTCAAGTGACAGCTGTTAGTTTGGATATGGCCTTATTTTTATTTCAGCTTGCTATTGTATCAGTTTTGGGCATGGAATTTTGAATTTTTTTTTCATCTGCATCAGTATCAAAAAGAATGATTAATATAATTTTTGTTAGACTACAGTAAAAATGCTGCGGTTTATGATTTTTGTTACAGGGTATAGGAAAAATGTTACCATGCAACTCACTAATTGTTTTTTTTCTTTTAGGTTATCATACTCTCCAGTGGGTACATGGATGTAGTTTGACTGACGGGATTAAGATTGGCATTGATCAGTATGCTTATGATGGGGAAGATTTCCTTTCTTTTGACAAAGAAAGTCTCAGTTGGATTGCAGTGAATAAAGCTGCCCAACAGACTAGAGAAAAATGGGATGAAGAAAAAAATCTGAATCAGTACACGAAAAGATATCTTGAACAAGAATGTATTGAGTGGTTGCAGAACTTTTTACGCTTTAGCAATGGAAAACTAGAGAAGAAAGGTAAGGGATGGTACTTTTGAGCAATTTCTTGAGACTGCTTACTTTAGATATGTTGTAAAGAAATTGGCTTGCTCTTGAAAAAATGCATCCATTGCCTTTTATGATGCCAGATGTAAGTTCACTATTTAATTTCCATTTTCTGTTGTTAAGTTTAACAGTTTGTCTAGATGTTCAATATTTACATCACTGTTGCAGTAGCCTAATCTGTTAGGTACTTACTCTAGTGACTGGCCAGCTTTCAAAGCTTAAAGTTACTTCCAAGTGCTGCAGCTATCAGGAGTTTGAGGGAGCTCCAGTATGAAGGCAGAGTGCCAATTTAGCCAGAAATGTTTTGTAACTCAAATACTATCCTTTGGTGGGTTCTGTAGAACTACTGGTCAGCTAGCGGTCCTTCAAGGCAGGGCAGGTAAGTCCCCTTTGATGAAAATTTCCACTAAAATTTTCTATCTGAAGAAAACTTGTGTTTTTCTGATTAAAATGTGGTGTTTGCTAGAAAACTGAATGTTTTTACGGACTGTCATTGCATTTTCAAGAGAGTTTGTATGTAAATGCTCTTAGGAACATTTTGTGTGAAAAAAAAATCTATTTTTGACAGAATTTTCCTACAGATTGTGTAGGTTTCTTTTTGGGACAGGATATTGTGCTTGTGAGGGCACTCATCTTTTTCCCCCAGTCCCTCTGGTGTTGCACCTACAAGCATCAAAGACCAGGAGATAGCCAAGTCCTCTGTGGCTGCAATGAAGCACTTGGTTGGCAAGGGAGAACCACTCTTGTTGCTTTCAGGGGCAGAGGCAGGTGAAGGTCCCTTCACTCAGCTTTACTAAATACCCTGACTCTTGGATGAGTTTGCCTACCATGTGCCAGTTATTTTCCAGGAAGTTTGAAATGAAAAGTGAGAAAATCTTGTCTTTTCCTATCCTATTTTTGTGGACAGGGAAGATTTGCTGAGATTTGCTAAGGAGCTCATTCTGCTTTTTCTTTGCCTGCCAGTGCCTCGTGAAATACCAGAAAAAGCGTTCCCTCACTTTCTGACTTGAGAAGTGCAGACCTTGCAGGGGGATGTTGGTACTTCAGGAGTTTCTTCGCAGTCTGAACATTCTGATTCTGGGGAAATTATGGTTTCAAATTTCTGTCTAACAGGTTTTATTTTTCCTGAGACTTAATTTAAAGATGAAAGAAATTTATCAGTGGGTGCAGAATGAAATTACTATTTCACAAAAAATGGAGTATGATTTGTCACCGCTGGGCATACCTATATTTGCAGCTAGTCCTATTACCTGCTTTAAAGAATGTTTTTCTCAATGCTGTTACCTGACAGCCATCCTCCTGCCACCAGGAAGTCTGACTGGTAATACAGGGCTCCTCAGTCTGAGTCTATCTAAAACTACTGCTGTTTAACAGATTACTGCTGGAACCCTATTGCCTCTGACAAGGATGGGAAAGCTTTTGACAACTTAGGGAAGAAAGTGTGTTCTTCCGCTACATTAACTTTCAGGATTTAAAACTGTCAAACTCATGTGTTACAGTTTTTACTTTTATCTTTTGAGAACATGCAAAAGTGAATAGTTAACCTTTCTTTTTATGAGATTAAAATTTCTTTGAATATCTCTTTGACATCAGCTTCCAGTGTTACCAAGCATGGTTTAGTGTGATGTTCTTCATTCCACATTGCTGCAGTCCTAACTATTGGGGTAGTCCGCTGTCCAGTCGGCCGAAAAGTATGTGGTATGGGTCGGTCAGGCGCGGAGCGCGCTTGACGTCGATGCGTCAGGGTACTAATGCACGACGCTCATATCGACATCATATCCTCAGTCTTCGATGGTGAAGGCAGGTTGATTTTGCAAGTTTAGCGTTTTTTGCGTGAAAGTTTTTGAAGTCAGAGTTTGAATTAAGTTGGCTACCCTTCTGGTGGGGATTATTAATTTTTTTTTTTTTTTTGTATTTAGCAAAGATTCAGAAAAAAGTAAAAAATTGATAACTTCTTGAAAAACAGATACCTCAGTATGATATACATACCCATAGTATATTATGTACTTTGTGGGCCCCTTGTGCGAGCAGGTTGAGCTCGGCTTGTGCTAGATTTAAGCACTAAAAGATTTTAGTACTGAGCTCTTCCAGGTTTAGTGTTTGGGGACTGTTGTAACTATAAAATGCCGCTCATGCTCGCGCCGCCCGGCGCTAAAAAAAACAACAGGACAAAACAGCAAAAAAGGGGTCGACAAACCGGCCTTCCTAGGGGTGGAGGGTTTACCCTGGGGCGGTTGCTTTAGAGGGGGTTTTTAGAGATTACTGATGAGTTACAGGATGTCTCCTGGAAGGAAGCAGGAAGACGCTCAGGGAAGTAGGCCAGGCTGAGGGCTCCCTCCTGTGGTTGGCTTCTCTGGCCTCCTTCTAGCTTCTTCCCTCAGTTCCCAGGTGTGGTTAGTTTCTTCCTGTTTGTTCTTGTAGCTGGGTCAGGTTTTTGCCTAGAAGTTCAGTGCTAAAATGGCAGAAGCTATTGATGGCAGGGATCTGGGCCTTATGCCCCCTAAGGAAGATGGCTGGAACCCCAGTTTGAGTTTTCAGTGGAACCTGGGCTTGAGAGTTGAGTTAGGGCTGAGGTTTGAGAGTCTTCGGCTGAAGACTGATTTCTGATCCCTGCATTCTGATCCTTCTGATTCTGCTCCTTCAGATTCTTTCATTTTCTTTTCTTTTCACTTTCATGCATTCAGATTGGGCCCTCATTTTAAATGGAAGGCCAAGCAGGAAGGCCAGATAAAAATTGTTTTATTTTAAGGCCTAGATTTCTTTTAGCTCTGTTTTGAATGTGGTGATTTACCAAGTTTGTTTTTGAATGCTTCCTAGAATCCTTGCCTTTTGCCCCTTTTAAGTTGATAGCCGTTATCCTTATAGGGAGATTGAATGTAAGAAGATAGGGTGCCTGTTTTAGTTAGGTAAGGGGTCTCTGAGTCTCATAAGTATCTTTTAAAGTCCTAGGGGCCCTGTTGCTTGTTCCCTCCTCAGTCTAAAGGCATAAAGAGCTCAGGGTTGAAAATAGAGACTTTTGAATAGAGATACTTCTTCCACTTTAGCCATGGTGATCAAGTCATTCATGTTAAAATATCAGTCTGATCTTCTGTCACAGTTGAAATCTAAAGGTGGATGGAAGAATCTAAGGTAGGCTAGTTAAAGAGTTAAGGTATTCTGTCTGCAGGTGCAGACAAATTCATGTAATGTTTTTTTGATGCTGTGCAGGCCTCTTCCAGGTGGCCTCTTCTTCTCTCTGTTCTTCGGTTTTTGTGGCTGTGAGAGCCTCTTCAGGTTGAGCTGCCACTGGAGTCTGTTCTTCATAATGACAAAGTGTTGGATGATGTGTTACAGTCTGATGTGTTGCATTTTAAAGCCTTGGATGCTCCTTTACAGTCTGATGTGTTGTGTGGTTATTTTTGCAGGTGCAGTGTTAAAAGAAAAGCAGGTGCAGAAAAGTCTATGCAAACTGAATTATTTGCTCTGGGAATGATTCCAGTTTAGTTAGGATTGGGAGGCCTGGAGCTGCTCTAGAGCTCGGCCTAGGGGGATCTAGGTCTAGGCTTAGGTCCAGTGAGGGGGGGGGGGCCCTGCTCAGGCTTTCTTTTGAGCTCCTGGTCAGTCTCCCCAGGTGGGCCACCTACCTGCAGGGTCAGTGCTCATACCAAAGCTTTTCAGCTGCTCATTAGGAAAGATTTATCTTTAGATCTGGGTGGGATGTAATTCCCCAGCGAAAATGGGTTCCACTACAACCCTTTTTTCCTTACAGGGGCATTTTTCCTCTACGGACATCCTTTCCTCCAAATGCTTGACATTCCTCCTCTACATAGGACTCCTTCAGCAAGGTATTCACAAGAGCTCTGGCCTCAAGATAGCTTCCATTGCATTCTTCCTGTGCAGAAAGCCTCTGGGAGAAAGGAGACCAATCGAGCAGCCAACCCTACTTTCCTAGAAGGAAAGAGACCTGGTTTGGATTTATCTATCCTCTAGTTGGCTCTGGACATTCTTTAGTTCAACAAGTTGGCGATGAAAATTGTTTTAAACAGCTTCTCAATCTGGGATATTCTGATGGCTGCTTTAGATTCTGTCAAGTACCTCTTTGCTGGAAATTCTTTCTGGTAGTTACTAAGCATCTGCGAGTTAAGATGCATGGCTCATTTAACAGAGTTCTGCAAAGTAGTGGTTCTTGCTCTAAATATTATCTACTATCTCACAAAAGGGCTGAAACATCAATCTAGCTTACTTCATTCACAAAGGAATTCAACCATCTCTAAACTTGGGCGCTAGAAACTTTCTCAAATCAGAAAAGGAAAAATAAAAGGTATTTGGATTATGTCATAGCAGTGCTAAGATGCCTGGGGTATTCTGTGAATAAAATAAGAAGAAGAGTCTTAGTACCTGGGCTCACAAATGCTTTGTCCAGCCAGTTACTTCCACAAACATGATCTTTCAAAACCCGGACAAACAACAGGGAATTCCAGTTTAAGTTCCAACTAGCTCTTCAAAAGGGCTGTTCCAGTTGCTTTTCTGAGGCACCTTAGCTCTCAATGCACAGAGTATGGACACAGTTCTTGTAAGCCAACTATGTGATAGAAGCTGGCCTCTCATTGGCCTGCGGACACAGCACTGCCAGGATTTGACATGAATATCTCAAAATGTGCTGACATTGCATTAAGGAATTTTGCTTCAGAGCTCATCAAGATCACCTAAAATTCTGCTCACTCCTGTGACCGGGCCATACAGAATCAAATTCCTAACGACAGATGCCTCAGACATTGCTTCAGGGAGGCTCATCTAAAGTGAAAGTGGAATTCAGAAGCTTGCTGCCAGAGACTACAGCATCTTCATATCAGTGATGAAAGAAGGAGATGTTAGCATCACCACAGATTAATCATTTTCAAGTTCCAGTCACAGGTTGGTACAGTTAACAGCAACAAACAAACTGTCTACTTCTTCCAGGGCAGGTGTTGATTCTAACATTCAACTTGTGCGTCATGTGGTACATTTTATGGAGAGTTATCTAAGCTTACAACTAACTCTTGGATCCCTTTTGGAGATTGGGCACAAATCCTTTTTCCTCCTTGTATGATGTGGGTCTAATCATGGACAGAGGTCTGTTTGGAGTGTTATAAAATTCCAAGTGTAGTGTCCTCTGGATGTCCACTGTGATATTTGGAAACTCAACCACCAGCAGCCAAGTTTCAAAGATCTGCTTTGAAAGTTTGCGCTTCTCAACTGCTCTTTTCTTTCAGAAATGTCTAAGTTCGTATTATGTCATGCTTCATGATTCTGCCTCTCCTTCTTCCAGATTCGCTTCTTTTGCCCAGGCAGACAAAGTCTTCCTGCTCTTGTTTTAAATGTGTTGGCAAGGGCAGACCACACTGATATTCAAGGATTTCTTGATTCTGGTCTCATGGTCTTTACCCTTTGCCCCCACATTTGTTGTCTCCATATTCTGAAGCGTCTGCAGCTTGTCATTGTTTCCCACATAGGTTGCAGATTGTCTTATAGACATTAAGAGTTTAATGTCAGCAAGCTTCATCTTCAGAGATTGCATAAGAATTTTTAAAGCCAGAAGACCTGAGTATCAACAAAGTTTCACATGAAAAATATGTGAAGAAGAGACTTTTTTATCTTGGGCTGCAATTTGAAGAAGAAGGAGTTAATTTTTTATTGGCTCTTTTTTGCTGCGTAATTTTGAGTGACAAAGGTTTGGGCTCTTCTTCCATTCTGTTGTTCAATTATGCAACAAGTTATTTTTCTGATCCATTAAGATCAATGCCAGCAGAATTTTTGCTCATGCAAATTTCTTGGGGGGTAAGATTTAGACCCTTTGTTTTTAGAGCCCTTTCCTACTTTGGACCTCAATTTTGTGTTGGAGAAACTTACTCTCTATGCTTGCAGGCCTTTCAGCTACTGTTGGAGAAACTCTACTCTACAACCTTACTGCTTTTTGTGCAATTGCGTTGATGATTGGCAGTTTCTGAGTTAGGAGGCCTTTCTTTAGTTGAGCCTTTGATTTTTTTAGGGGTTTTACCGAGCAGCCCATTTAAACCTTTGCTATGCCTTTTTTCATTGTTTTAGTGATTCTATTTTGGACTATTTATTCTACCTGCGTTTATCCAGGATCCTAAATTTGAAGGGAACTCTTTTGCACTTTTTAGTCATTTTTAGGCAGTGTTTTTAGTTGAAAAGGATTAGGATTTTAGGCTTTTAAAGCAGTTGTGTGTCCAGGCAATTATTTGTTTGCAGAGCATTTTTTATTGTGGGTGTTAGGACCTTGGCTTCTCCAGCTGTTTTGGCATTTTTTCATTGCTGCTTGTTATTCCCATCATCAACAGCTTTTTTCCAGGGGTGGTGGCCATTTATTTAGGAGGGCTACTGCCAAGGAGTCAGCTACATAAGGGCTTGGCATACCTACCTTCCTACTTGGTCTCTACTTTTGGTTTTTTTGGCACTTTTATTACCCATCATGTTATCAGCTCCTGCTTCTTTATGATTTGCCAGCCTTGCACCTCTGCTTTGCTTGTACATGTTTATAGGACTGGGGACTGCAGGAATGGTTTAGCCTCCCTTACCTTTACCATATACTCTGGGCATTCAGATTCTGCAGCATTGTGACTGGAACCTACCAGTAATTTTTTCCCAATACCATAAGACGCAATGGCGTGGGATGTACGCGATTGCAATCTGTATGTTCTATGTTTACATTGTGTTGTGTAGGTGAGTTTATGTTTTTTGGTCCCCCGCCTTATTGTTTTGGTTTAGGGGGTGGGTGTGTTTGGGTGGTTTTGTTTATGGCCTTTTTGTTTCCATTGTATAGATCATACTGCCAGTATTGAAAGACTATTCATTTATTCTGAGTCATCGCGTGAGTATTACCCTGGTACTGGGATCTAGGACTGGCGCACCCGATAGTTATCCTGTCTCATTATTGTCCAGGGCCCATGGACAGCGGTGGTAGCCAATAGCACTTTTCTGATGCTGCTGATACTTCGCCTGCTTGTGGGTCAGCAGTGAGAAGATTAACTTGGCTTTGTTCTCAAAACTTTCCTAAAGATGTTAAAATTGAAATGTGAAATTGTCCCTTAGACAAGGAAGTTCTGTTTGGCTGCTCTGCAGATGAGGTGCTGACAAAGTATGAAAGAGGGATGCTGATTCAGTGGGTGACTAATATTGTTCTGTTTTTCAACCCTCTATTTTTAAGATAATTAAAATGTTCCTGTTTTCCTTAGCTTCTTTTTTAATATGCAGTTTAAGCTGAAAGGAGCTATAAAACAGTTTTAAAAGCAGTAGTAGGGAGGATCCAAATAGAAAGGTAAAGCATCTAACAGTCAAGGACAGTCCTTCCATTCAGCATCACTGTCTGCCTGTTCAGGACCTCCTTCCCTCCCTCTGGTAACCTTTCCCTCTCTCTGAGGCTTCATCTTCCCTTGTGGCACCAGATTGTGACAGATCAGTTGGTTTTCAGTCTAATTTGCCAGGGATATGCTTGGCAGTGGGAATCCCTCGCTTTCTCTCAGGGAATTCCTCATTGCTCATTGAACCAAGCTTTCTTGCTTCCTCTCATTCTGCCTCACATGCTTGCACATAGAGTAATAGAACCAGTGCCTCCCTGCCCGATGAGCAAAGGCTTTTATTCAGTGATTTTTCTGGTACCAGTGAGGGAAGGATTCTTGAGGTCTGTGTTGGATGTTTCCTTTCCTTTCTAAACCTTTTTGTCAGGATTCCTAAGTTTAAAATACTCTCCCTTCAGTCCCTTTTACCACTTCTCCCTTCTGTCATGGTAAAGCTAGACTTTAAGTATGATTACCTTCACATTCCAATTGCAAGCAGTTCAGATGTGTTTTACGTTATCAGTTCTCTTTCTCAGCCTTCAGACTCTCCACTGCTCTTAGGGTATTCTCAGAGTGTCTGACCCCATTAATTGCTTATTGCAGACTTCAAGGCATTCACATTTTTTCCATGTTTGGATGATTGTCTTATATTTTCACACTCAGTTTTTATCTGCTAAGAGTTTTTTAACATTGTTCAGCATGTTCTAGTTGGTCTGTCTTTTCAAATCAACTTTCAAAAAATCTTTTGTCATGACTTCGTACATGATCATATTTCTGAGTTATCTGTTAGATTCTGTCTCAGAAATAGTCGTTTTTCCGACAGACAGGGCAGAGATGCTTCAACAGTTCTTCCTGAGTTTTTGCATTTAAAGCCAAGCATCTGCAAGGGAATTTCTCAGATTTTGGGTCCTTCTCCTGACCATACTCCACATGAGGAAAAATTCAGTGGTACTTCGGGTCAGTCTGGACTTAGCATCTTAACACTTTATCTTTTCAGATCCCTTTTCTTAGACTTGCAAAAAGGGAAATCCTCTGGTGGGCAGACTAGATCTCTTGCAATCCATGTCTCCCATTCTCCCTTCTGACCCTGTGACAGATGCATCAGATCTGTTGTGGAGTGGTTTTCAAAGAGGTGAAAGTGTCAACTCTGTAGAACACTGAAAGACTGAAGAAAATACAAGTCAGAGAGGTGCTGGCAATGATTAATGCTTTGGAAGCCTCAAATCTTCTCTGGGCCCCAGGACCACTGCAGTGTACTTGGACAACACCACTGATGCAGTGAGTCTGACTACAGAATTCTTACATTACATTAGAGCAAAACTTGTTTGCAGACAAGCTAAGCAGGATCAGGACAGACCCTCATAAATGGAAACTTCATCCTGGAGTTGTGCAAGAATTGATACAGTTGTGGAAACACCACAAATCGATATGTTTGTCTACTCTCAGAACAAACTAAAAGTTCTGTTGCAGGACTTTGAGTAGACAAGTTTGGAAGGCAGACTTAGTTTATTTCTAATGGACGGGAATGTTCCAATATGCTTTTCCACCCTTTTCACTGATATCCAGATTTCTTCTGAGGATCCATAATGACTTCCCAAAAGTTCATAGGTTCATAGGTAGGTACTAGGCTATCTGCCCAAAGGCATTTATAAGCCAAGCCGGAATGTGTTGGCTTTCACCACTCCTGTAGATTAGTTCCCTGTGCCTCTGTCCAGCAGAGCCACTGAAGTGATCCCTGGGGTAAACTTTCTGTTTCCCATACACTCGTCAAGGTTTCTTTTGGAGAGTGTTAGTGAGGAGCTCTGCCTAATGTAGATTGGAATCTAGTTCCAGAGCATGGGAAGTCTCTGGGATAGGAATCTATCCCTCCAGCATGTCCTATTTATTGTTGTGGTGAGATTTAGATCTCTATAGAGTGTGTGGTTCGAGGGGATATGGTTTTCTTTAGGTGGAGCATATCCATCAATTCTGGTTTGGACATGGCCTTGTATGTCAGGCAGAGATCATCACTGACTAGGCGGTATGCAACTGAGTACAGCTAGAGTTTCTTCAGTCAAGTTGCATAGGGCATCTGTTTGAGGCAAGTGATACTCTTGGTGAGGTACTTCTATGGTCTTTTCAGCTGTTGCAGGTGTCTTGTAAGGTACATCCCAAATGGGGCATTGTACTCTATGATGGGTCTGATGAGTGATGTGTTGAGGGGCACAATGACCTCTTTTGATCTGGATGCAAACCCTTTTGTGATTAGGTGGGCCACATAGAAAGATTTTCTAACCACCTTGGCAATGTGATTATCAAAGGAGAGATTACTATCGACTTGAGTCCCCAGATCCCTTATTATGTCTTCTGTATTTGGGGGGGGGGTACCACCTATGTGGTAGTTTGTGGGTACTTTGTTTTTTTCCAAAGGGGATGACTATGCACATTTTGGCATTCAGCTTGAGGCCATGGTTTTGATACTGGGTATGTGTCTCAGTGAGACCCTTTTGGAGGATGTCTGTGTCAGCCGGAGAGTCAGTTATAGCCCCTAGTTTGCAGTTGTCTGCGAACTTGGTCAGCCATAGTCCTCCTGTGCTTGCCTGTACCTCTGAGAAGCATATGCCAAACAGGAGGGGTCCTAGGACTGAGCCCTGGGGAATGCCACTTGTAACTGATTTAGAGTCAGACATATCTCCTGCAACTCTTATCATGTGGGTTCTGTCTGTGAGCCAGTTGGCAACCCATCTCGTGACGTATGGGTTTATGTTCAGGCTGGTGAGCTTGTCTATAATACCATAATGGGGAATGGTGTTGAAGGCCTTTATGAGGTCTAGGTAGGCTGCTTGGACCACCTTTCCTTCATCTATAGCCTTGGTAACTGTCTCAAAGAAGTCCACCAGGTTTAGGAGGCATGATCTGCCCTTAACAAAGCCAAACTGGGTAGGGTCCAGTGTTTGGAGGTTCCCAATGTCTCTGTTAATGAGATCCATGATGATGCGCTCCTTAGCCTTGCAGACCAAGCTAGTCAGGCTTATAGGGCGATAGTTCCCAGGGTCTGTTGTGGCTCCACCTTTGTGGAGCGGAATAACTGTTGCTGTGCGCCACTCTATGGGCACATAGCGTGCGGAGAGGCTGAGTTTGAACAGTGTGTTTAGGTGAGGGGTTAGTTCATCTTTGAGCTCTTGTAGGACGCAGCCTGGGACACCGTCTGGTCCCATTGATGCTGTGTTTTTGGCTTTGGAGAGGGTTGATGTCCTTCAAGGATGCATCTGCAGTCCTTACATATGGGTTGTCCTGCTTCAGGCAGCCCTTCGGTCGGCCGGATTCCAAAGTCTGGGTCCGGCGTCGGCTGATGTCGCCCTTTCCCCGACGGCAGAGCGTCTGGGGTATAAAAGCGTCAGCCGACGCCATCTTCCCCAGTCTTTCTTGCCGCGTGGTGCCCGAAGCAGAAGCAGTTCGCAAGTGCCGATCGGCCAGCTCCTGTATCTTCAGCTACCTAAGACTTCAAAAGCTAAGTGGGGACTCTTTCTTGCCTCAGCCGATGTCAGATCAAACGCTTAAAGTTAATAATTGCTTAACTTGTGGGAAACAAATACCTCATAAGGATTTCCATTCTTACTGCCTCCCCTGCCTAGGCCCAGACCACGACGTCTCGGCCTGTACAGCCTGTGCTTCCTTCAATCGACGCACTCTTAGGTGTCGGGCGGAGTTTGCAGAGGAATTTTTTGGGGCTAGTTATTGTTACAAGATGCCGTCGGAGATTCCAATTTCTCTTTTACCCAAAAAATGGAAGGACAAGGACCGACACACGCGGACCGTGGTTTCGGCCGAAACCACACCTAGGCCTACCGCGAGTGTCTCGGTTTCGGCTGAAACCGAGTCCTTGGTACTTCCGACAGTCGAAACCGCACAACCGACAACCTCGGCCCTGAAGGCCTCCTCTGAGTCGGTTATAGAATTCCCTTCTGAAACCGGTGCTCCGGAAACATCCGACACCATTTCTCTAGATAAAACTACGCCAGCACGTGGAGCAGCCAGGCCTCCTGCATCCATGTCCATAAAGGCATTCACACGGGCTAAAGCTGCTAAACAGCCAAAATCTCTGCCTCCCAAGGCTATTCTTCAGGGATCCTCTACCGGTTCACAGATCTTAACTTTAGCTGAGGACCTTATTTCCTTAATTAGGGGCTCTCAGCCACATCCGGACAGGGGCTCTCATCCTCCTCTAGAAAAAAGGCCCAGGGTTGAGCACACAGACCCCCAGTCTTCTGATGAGGCCTCTGATGACTCTGCAGTATCAGACTACCAGGAGGAGGCCTTTCCAGCCTACGAGGACTCTGATGCAGAGGAAATCTATTCCCTCGGCCTCCCCTCCGGAGGAGTTGTCCTTTGGGGAGACCCTTCACTCCATGAGAGAGCATTTTAAATGGCAGGGCCAGGAATTCTCTGATTCCAGGAAGAGATTAAGGACTTTCTTGCATTTACCTCAGCATTGACCTTTGGCTTTTCCTCCTGTTTTGAATGTCATTGATGATGTGTACTCTGAGTCTAGCATTTCCCCTGACTCCCTTCCTCCGGCTCCTGTCAAGCCCGATAGGTACTACAGGGTCCTGGAATCACATAATTTCCTTTACAAGGGCCACTCTGCTGACCCAGAAACAATTTCCCAGGGCCCTAAGGGGGTTGCTACCACCACTACAAAAAATCCACTTCCTTCTGAAAGGGAGTCCAGGGCTTTAGAGAGATGGGCTAAAAAAGTGTATACTTCTTCCACTCTTTCTATGAGGGCATTAAATTGTCAATTCCATATGATACAGTACCAAGAGTATTTGTTAGATGAATTGCATAAAAAACTGTCCTCACCTGAACCCCTAGATCGCAAGGCACTTCAGGATCTGGTACATAACTCCCAGCAGGTTAGCAACCATTTCTTGCAGTGTGGTTATGATGCATTGGAAGCTTCATGTAGGTCAGCAATGACAGGTGAAGTCATACGTAGGCATGCTTGGCTGAAGGAACAAACCCTGCCAGATCATGTTAAAGCAAAGCTTCTGGATGCGCCACTGGAAAAGCAAAAGTTATTTGGTTCCACGGCTCAGGAGGTCTTAAAGAAATTTGAGGAAAAGGCTAAATCTGTACAAACAGTCAAAGATTTTCTCCAGGTCCAACCACCAAGATTCAGCAGAAATTGGCCTTCTAAGAATTGGTCCTTTCCGGACACAGACAGATTTCAAAGAGGCAAGAATAGGCGTGCCAGAGGTAGAGGGCAAGCTAGAGGCTCCTACAGAGGACGTCAATGGCAGCCTCCTAATCAGAGAGGTAGTGCAGGACCTACAACAGCTGCACAGGGACAAACTCAATGACTTTACCTTGACCCCGCCAACCAGGGCTCAATTGGAAGCACCTTTGGGTGGAAAGCTATCTTTATTCTCAAAAAACTGGCACAGTATTACAAGGGACAAATGGACATTGCAAATAATAGACAAAGGATACAGATTCCATTTTCATACATTACCAAAAAGAAAAGGCATGCCAAACCTGCCTCCGAATCAAAGGGCAGAGGCTTTCAAACAAATTTCCAACCTACTGCAAATGAAAGCTATAGAAAAGGTTCCTCTCACAGAACAAGGCCAAGGATTTTATTCCAGACTATTCCTTGTTCCAAGAAAAGAAAAACAATGGAGGCATATTCTGGACTTGTCCGCACTGAATACTTATCTCATTGTGCCAAAATTCAAAATGCTGACCTTACAGCAACTCCTTCCCATGTTGGGCAAGGGGTCCTGGCTGGTATCTCTAGACCTCAAGGAGGCATACCTGCATGTCCCTATCAGACAAAGTTGCAGACGACACCTCAGATTTCTTGCAGGTTCAGAGCATTATCAATTCTCAGCATTGCCCTTTGGCTTATCTACTGCACCCAGAGTATTCACGAAATGCCTGGCATCAGTAATTGCACACTGCAGACTTCAGGGGATTCAAATATACCCATACCTGGACGACTGCCTAATACAAGCGGACAGCCAACAAACTGTGGTAAAACACTTGAATTATGCCATCCGCCTACTTCAGGCCTTGGGATACACAGTCAACATTCACAAATCAAGACTTGTTCCATCCCAAAGAATAACGTTTCTGGGTGCAATACTTGATACAACCACCCAAATGTTTTTTCTCACAGAAGAAAAACAAGAACAACTACCGAATTACTTCAGGAATCTGACAAAACAAACCCAGCTCTCTGCAAGGAAAATCCTGCAGCCCCTGGGTTTCATGGCATCTTGCATTCTTCTGATCCCGCAAGCAAGGCTGCATATGAGAAAACTACAGTGGTACCTAAGGAGTCTATGGTCTCAGCACAGTCACAGCCTAGAAGTTTTGATCCCACTCATCCCATGCCTTCAAAAGGAATTTCTGTGGTGGGCTCATGCAAGCCAGTCAAACATGGGTCTGCCCTTCAGTAAACCAATTATCAGCCAAACAATTACAACAGTTGCCTCAGACCATGGATGGGGAGCACATATGGAGGGCAGATGCATTCAAGGTCTATGGTCACAAAAAGAATTGCACCTGCACATAAACCAAAAGGAAATGCTGGCAGTGATACACTCAATCGAGACCTTCAAACCCTTCCTGCATCAAGGCCACCTGCTAATAAGGACAGACAATACCACAGTTATGTGGTACATAAACAAGCAAGGAGATACCCATTCTTACCCTCTCTGCAGGCTGGCGATGAATCTTTGGGAACTTTCCCTAAAACTCAATATAGAACTGCAATCCCAGTTTGTGCCAGGAAAAGACAATGTACTGGCAGACAGCCTAAGCAGAAATACCATGGATCCGCACGAATGGATGCTGCATCCAGACATCTTCCTTCAGATAACACAATCATGGGGGAGGCCGGACATAGATCTTTTTGCCTCTCACCACAACCATCAACTGAAGAAATTCTGCACAAGGACATAACACACACAAGCATGGAAAGTGGACGCTCTCTCTTTCAGCTGGAATACTCTAACAGTATATGCATTCCCTCCTCTTCCATTAATGACCAAGGTCCTTCTGAAGATCAGGACAGAACAGCCAAAGGTGATTCTGATAGCTCCGGACTGGCCAAGACAGCACTGGTACCCACTGTTGAGGAGCATGTCACACACAAAACCGTGGCCTCCACCTCAATGGCCACTTCTTCTGACACAGCACAACTACAAAACTCTGCACCCCAGCCTAAAAACATTGCAGTTGACAGCCTGGAAAATACCTTGACTCATCGCCAGGATAAACTATCCAAGAGAGTAAAGGATATCATCATGGAAGCTCGGCAACCTTCCACAAGAAAGGCATATTCAGCAAAATGGAAAAGATTTTACACTTGGAACACCACAAAGGGCCAAGATCTGACAGTGATGAGCATTGCACAAATCCTGGAATACTTAGCAGAAATGCTCCATAATGGCCTTTCTTACTAATTCATGCTTCAGCAATTTCAGCACAGTACAACACTGATCCACCGGTATTTTCTCATCCTCTGCTAAGGCAGTTTCTAAGAGGAATTAAAAACATCAACCCTCCAAGGAAACCACCAGTGCCTGCGTGGGACCTTAACTTCATGTTGGAAAAGTTAACTCTACCTCCTTTTGAACCAGCAGCATCTTCAGAACTACAGTTCCTGTCTTGGAAGACTGCCTTCCTTCTGGCCATAACCTCAGCAAGAAGAGTATCTGAGCTACAGGCCTTCATGGCAGTACAACCATTTCTTATTTTCCATCAGGACAGAGTCTCATTGAGAACCAATCCTTCATTCATGCCAAAGGTGGTATCCAGGGTTTCACTGAACCAAGCTATTCACCTGCCTACCTTCTTCCAAAATCCACAAAACAAAGGAGAGAAACTTTTGCATACCCTGGACATTCACAGACAGTTGCGTTACTACTTGGACAGAACTAAGACTTACAGAAAAACTGACCAACTCTTTGTAGCATATGCTGCTGGTGTACAAGGAAAAGCAATTTCCAAACAGACAATTTCAAAATGGATAGGAAATTGCATTCGATTTTGTTATTCCTTCCATGGAAAAACTGTGCCAGTTAACATTAGACCTCATTCCACCAGAGCTACAGCCACCTCCACAGCCTTCTTAAGAGGGGTGGCTACGAAGGACATTTTAGAAGCTGCTACATGGAGCTCCGTGCATACATTTTCCAGGCATTACAACTTACCTTTATATTCCAGATCCAGAGCAGGCTTTGCTACGGCAGTCCTGCAGGGCATTTTAGCTACACCATCCTTGTCTTAGGTCCTACCTCCCCCAGCTTGGCTATGGTATTCTACCCATATGTAAGGACTGCAGATGCATCCTTGAAGGACATAGTACAGTTTTGTACCTACCATAAATGTAGATGTCCGATAAGTATGCATCTGCAGTCAGGTTTTCCCTCCCGCCTACCCCTCTGTGGTATTTCTTGGGTACTAATCCCTCTTTTTTAGCTAGCTGGGGTTATCTGTTATGGTGTATTTGTTTTTATATTACTGTGTATGTTTGGAATTTTTTGCATCTCTCCAAATTTAGCCTTCCTTAGAGGGCACCTGACATCTGGGGCAAGAAAAACTGAGGAAGATGGCATCGGCTGACGCTTTTATACCCCAGACGCTCTGACGTCGGGGAAAGGGCGACTTCAGCCGACGCCGGACCCAGACTTTGGAATCCGGCCGACCGAAGGGCTGCCTGAGGCAGGACAACCCATATGTAAGGACTGCAGATGCATACCTATCGGACATCTACATTTATGGTAGGTACAAAACTGTACTTTTTAACCTGAGTGTCTGTGATTTCAGGGGCACTACAGTCTTCTGGTATGGTTATGGGCCCTTCTGGGGGTGAGAGGGGGGTGAAGTTTGCACTGAACCTGTCTGCCAGGATGTTGGCGATAGTAGTGGTGATGACTCACTTTTGGCCCAGGTAAAAGTGGTTCTCTCTTCATTTCAAGATGGGTCAAGGGTGATTACCACTGGTTTTCCAACAGACTGAATTTGCTCACACAAGACCAGGTTAATTGATAGACTTGAACCTGAAAACTCTTCGACTAACTGCCTAGGTGATAGCATCGTGATACCTCTAGGCAACTTTTTTTTGTGTGTGGAAGTGCAGCAGGGTCTAAAGCATGCAAAAAAAAAAGCTGTTATTAGAAGATCATATATGTGCAAGTGGAAAAGATTTTCTAGTTGGTGCCAGTCCAAAGACCAGGACCCTCTTCAGGCACATGTGCCTGTGACTACTTGTCTGAGTTATGCTTAGACCCCCCCCCCTCCTAGCCATCTTCATGTTAAATAGTAGTGTTGCATTTCCATCCATTAAAAAGCAGGTAGCTCCTCCTTGGGATCTTAACTGTGCTAGAAAAGCTTACCCCTTTGCCATTTGAACAAGTTCATCAGTCTGAATTGAGATTTTTAACAGGGAGACTGTTTCACTCATTGCTCTGACTTCTGTTAGGTGAGTATCTGAGTTACAAGCTCTTATAGTAAGTCAACCCTACCATTTTTTTCACAAGGACATTTCTTCTTTGAGGACTATCCTTTATTTCACCTTAAGTAAGACTGTCAATCACATTGTCTTCTTCCATGAACCAAAGAACAAAGGAGAAAATATTATTCATGCTCTGCATAGGCAGGCAGCTCAGATACTACCTAGACAAAATTCAGTTCTTCAGGAAAACTGATCAGCTGTTTGCCTTTTATGAAAACAAGAGGATAGGATGACCAGTGTTAAAAAGCAGACTTTCTCTGGATGGCTGTCTCATGTTCTTGCCTTTTATTTTACTCTTTATGCTTGATCCTCTATACATACTTCTACAAGTCACACAAACTGTATTCCTTTTGCAGGTCCAGGCTTTGCTAGGAACATTTTCCTGAGGCTTCTTGATGATTCATTTATTTTTCCTCCTTCTTTCTTTGTTTCAGAGCTATTGTAATTGACCCAGATAGCTTAGGCTACTGCAGCAGTGATCTAAATGTTGAACCAGGTACAGTTATGTAACTAAACTTACCATAACAGTAGGTGTTTTAAGAAGATCTGCCCCTCCCTCCAGTCCCCTTATGTTGGCTGTTCTCCTTTTGTATTGCCAGGGTGTGGTTGTATAGTCCCTTTTATATATAAATCACTGCCGGGTATGTTTCCTAGCATTATCCTTTCATAGCTCTTGCCTTCATTTTTTTCTTGGCAAAAAAGCTCTGACTAAATCAACTTTTCTATCATTATATTAGAGCTGCCTCAAACTCTTGATAAGTTAGTGTGTGGAAGGTGCTCATAGGTTTTGAACACTGTCCTGTCACTGGGGTGAGACCCAAATAGTTTTGGCTACTGCAACACTTGATAATTTTCTTACATAACTGTGCTTCCTTTGTCAGCATGGAGAGTGGACAGGCTAAGACAAAGTATATAAAAGTATGATATACATATGTCTGATTGCATTCAAAAAAAAAACTTTTGTGAATATATGGAAGTAACATGAAAAAAACAGCTGTCTGTTATGGTGACACAAAGGGATAACATCCTGACTGAGGTCCTGGTGAGCAAAGTTCAGTTACTTACTCAGAGGCTTGATGAGCTGGTAGAGGGGAATAGCATGCCTATCCTAGGAGTGTGCAGAAGTGTGCTGGTGGAATTGCTAGGCTGGGTAACTAGGTGGATCTAGGAGGTTTGACTGCTGTAATACCTTGGGTGGTTATGTCTTCAACAATCACTGCTAAAGATGAAAGAAGATCCAGACAGTCAGCAAATGGGGGCTGGGGTGTAGGGAAAATGTCCTGATATCTGATCAGGTAGTATGACACTACTAGCAGTTATGTGATCTGTTACCTGTCCCGAGTCCACCAGTGACTGCTTCAGCCAGGAGGTAATACAAGGGGTAAGCAGTTGTCCCCAGTCCCCTTCCATCCTATCAAGGTAATAGGAAGAAGAGGTAGGTGTCATGGGAGAAGGAGTAAGACAACCGATGGTCATCTGATGGAGAGAGGAATTAAAAATACAGAAGGCGTCGTCTATTCCCCTTTATCCATTTCTCCATGCACACCAACATTTTCTTTCAGATCTTATTTGCTGCTCATTGCACTGGCAAGATAAAATGTCCCTATGCCTCTCTTTTAGCTTTTTGTCAGTTCTTAGATTATTTGCTTAGATTGCTTCCACGTTGAGGGAAATTTGTTTGTAGGTGACTGCTTTTTTGGTGTAATCTTTATTTTTGTAGATTCCTTCTCTGAGCTGTGTTTTCATGCCCATTTTCTCTTTTGCCCTTGATAGACATTTGATTTACCCGTGCTTAAGATAAAAAATTCTAATTTGTTGGATTATAACATTGTCTAAAGGTCAAAGGCTGTGTTGCCCCATTTGTTTGTGTATTCTGCTTTACATTTTATCGAAAGGTCAAGTTACTGTGCTTTCTCTTTCTTAGTATCTGCTTAGTTTCATCTCAAGGATAAGACTTGAATATTTTAAAGAGTGTGAATTCTGCAGGTACAAATTGCCTGTCTAGGATTGGTACTTAAAGTGGGTTTCTTGTTTGGGTACTTGTCATATTACAGCTGTGGAGTATGTGTGAAGTTCAATAAGAGGATTCTCTTTGGTAGAAGAAATCATTTTATTTTGAAAAAGTTATTTCTTAGTGGAGATAAGGAGACGGTCTTCCTGGCAGGGCACAAAGTGTGTAGGGAAATACCTTGTGAAAGAAGGGACTCTTCCACTTTTAAGGACCCTGCCAAAGTCCACTGAATAGAGGACACAGTGTCACCTTTTGAGGCAGAAGTCTGAAAACTTTCTGTGCAAAAGGTAGGATTTCTTCCTTCCAGGGTACACAAGTAAGATTGTATCAGAAAAAAGGTATATATCCTCCCTTTCAGAAGTGGATTTATCTCTCCAACCCCACTTCTGTCCAGTCTTTATTGTCTTCTGAATATTTATATATAAAAATATATATGTTTATAAACATATAATTCTTCCTACAAATCCATTCATGGATACATGGATATTGTGTGCTGAACCTCTTAAGGAACATGCTTCCATGGCGGATTGATTTGGGTCTTATACTTTTCCTCTTTAGTTTCAGGCAAGATAGAGATATTGTCATTGTCCCCTCATCTCTGCTAGCCTCCTTGTTGGGCTCAGTTCTGATTCCAGTAATATTGAAGCCACCAAGACTCCCACATGCTCCAACACCAAAAAGGCTTGTCCCTTTCTTGTTGGTGCCACATTCACCTCTGATGGATAAGTTATACGCCTTTGGTAGTAACTGCATAGGAACTGTCTCAATGGGGGCACATTGTTACCAGCAGTGATCTTGTTAATATTTAAGTCAAGGTTGAAGTTTTCAGAATTCATGACTTTGGGCCTGAGAAAATCATTGTTGATGTTGGTACCGAGATTAGTACTGGGTCTTCTGAGTGTATCCCATGTCAGGACTGCTGTCTTGCATCAGAACTGAACACATGGTGCCAAAGACTTCAATGCTGATGTAGACATCTGAGGCAGTAATGACCCTGATATTTCAACATGGCTTGCAAAGACTCCACCTCCCCATGCCTGTTTCATTTCTGGTCTTACCCAGACACCATTTTCATTCTGCAGTTGAGTTTGCAAGATATTGTAGACACCAGGGCAGAAGATCTGTAGACCTCCAACAGAAAATATACACCGAGTCTGCACTTTTCTCATGCTTTGAGTGGTCCTCCTCTCACCATTCCTGAGGAGGCATCAAGAAGTGGAGTAAGAAAAAAATATCAGCTTCCTTTCAAAGTCTCAGGAGTCAGACATGGATACCACTAGTGATTGCAAATTTGGGGAAGTTATAATGTGGAGGGAAGAAGTTGTGGGCAAAATCTGGAAAAAGTTTTGCTGGAGGCCTTCATTTCTTTGCCCTTATCTTCTTGGGTGGTCCTTCTCATGGATGGCATGGTGGTACTTCTCTCTGCAGAAGCATGAAAGGAACCCAATGTAAGGGCTGCCATTCCCAAGAGGCCAGATAGGATCCCCCAGTAACTCTTAAGGACATGGATTGTTAGATAAGGAACCCTGCAGTAGATTCTACTGAGGCAGCCCTGAAGAGGACCTGCATCTAACAGAGCCCAGCGATATATATCCACTCGCATAAGTAGCTGAGGGAGATGGACACCTTTCAGAAGCAGATCTGTGTGTTCCCCACCTTTTAATTCAGGATGCTGAGTTACAGGCCCACATGCTAATGCTCTGGTGTACTATCCTAGATGATACGGCCAACACGTTGGAGATAGTGTCTGACTTGGACCTTTGTATAAGTTCATCACTTAGACATTAACCCTGTCTACCTTGAATAGTCTCTGTCTCTCTCTTTCTCTGAGCCTGCTTATAATGTGGTAGATGGCGTAGCAAAAGTTGGTGGTCACCAAAGTAACTGTACGCAATTGAACCTTGCTCCGCCTTACAGACATTCAGAAGACTTTCAAGGTGTGGTTTTCTAATAGCCCACTTGAATGTCTGTGACCCTTTCAGGTTGTAAACTAAAAATTAAACTAGAAGACAGCAAAAAGAAAGGAAAAACCTTATCAGCTGCCAGCATGGATCCTCATTGCTTGTTCTATAAAATGCAAATTAGTCTGCATCAGTACACAATCAACAATTAGGAGGGAACCAGTGTGGTTGTGGTTGTGTGTTCCATGGAGGATGTTGTCTGAACATTGTGAATTCTCATACTCATCAGGAGTTTTCATCATCTCTGAGTTTTGAGGGCAGCATCAGTCTCCCTGAGACATTGCGTAGCTGTCGCATTCTGGAGGCAAACAGGGGTCATCTGTTCTTAAGTCTGTCAGTGTGAGAGGCCATCACAGTTGTTGGCTAGATTTTAGATATAACATCCAGAGTCTGTTTTCTCCCTTTCATTTACTCCTTCCCTGTTGAACTCCCTTCCACTTTCTAATGCTTCCCCCACTTAGAAGAGAATGGCATTGATAAAGGTTGCAAATCTTTTCCAGAAACAGCCATCGAGGACCCCCCACAAAACCAACGAGGATACATTTTCTATTCCTGGAAAATGAACAAGGACTATAGGCCTATTTAAGACTTAAATGGGTAGGAGAGAGTCATTACCAATTCCAGGCTCTTTTCCTTTGGACTGTCCTCTGTCCCTAAAGTATCCACAGTGTTTGGCCATGATTTGATGTGAACCAGAGGCTAAATGGTGTCAAGGTCTTCCCATACCTGTATGACAGATTCCTTGCTGTTTTGCCTTAGAGAAGTGGAGAGCTGACCAGGACTCACTAATCCTGCAGTCCCATACCCTGGGGAGAACAGTAAACCTGGCAAGGTCACAGTTGGAGCCATCACAGATAGTCAAGTTTATTTGGTGGTTGCTGGACATTCTTCTGTGCATGGCTAGTCTTCCAACAAAAGAGTCCTGACTGTTATAAAAGCATGCTCATGGCAGCTGTAGCATATTTGACTCCCCTTGCAAGGTGTTACATGAGGGTTCTCCATTGGATATTAAGAACTCAGTGGAACAAGTGATCAGATGTCATGTTGAAGTGCATCAGACTCTCTAAGGGTATATCAAAGGCACCTCAATCATTAACTTTCCACTGGCAACCCTTCCACCTCCCAAACTCCATGTGACTGTCACCATGGATGCCTTAACTCTGGGTGGGGGTGGAGGCATTATCAGAGGTGGATGATCCAAAGAATCTGATCATAGGTTAAGACCAGTCTACATATCAACATCTCTGAGGTTTTCCAGCTCTCCGTCTATACAGGAGTGTGTTACAACTATGATTATTTTTACTGTGGAATATTTGAGTTTAATAAGCAAAAAGAAGGATGTTGGGGTGGCCCAGGATAAAATCAAACATAGAAAACGCCAGTGTTTAGCTGCAGCAGCAACAATATGCAATATATCTGAGATTTACCATTTTTAGTAGCATTTCATCTAATCTTGGTTTGGTTCTGGAATCTCTTTAGTATTTTGAGTGTAACAATGAAGTAGCCCTAGTAATGGCATTTCTGACAGAAAATTTGTGGATACCCTTCCTCTGTGAGTGATAGCAGTTCATTGCGACAGCATGGCAGAAGATTGGCTTATTACCATTCCTGTCAATTTGTCAAGTGGCAGAGAATCTATTGAAATGATTCGTGTCTTTGGATTGCTTTCTACTTGCTATTCATATTTTTGGAGAAGCCACCTCCTTGGCAGACAAGCTCATCAGATGCTTGCATTTGCCACACAAGTGGTCCCTCTTCTGAATGATGTTGAAATCTCTGCTCCACCACTGGGGAGGCCATGCTGCAATCTGTTTTCATCACTGAACAAAAACAGGTGTAACCTTTTCATTTTCCTAATTCTGCCTCCAGGGCAGTGGCTAAGAATGCCTTAGTTCAGGAGTGGCCTCTAGGTCTCCTGTATGTCTTGTTTCCCACATTTACGTCGAAAGCAACATTTAGCACAGCCAGGGTATGTTGCATCTTCCTTCTCTGGCTGGAGCAAGTGTGATTCTCCTTGCTGTGGCCTCACCTCATGGAGAAGTGTCTCAAATGGACACCCTTCATGACCATGATAACTCTGACATCTGACAAGTGTCACTAAGGCCTTTATGCTGTCAAGTTACCCTCTTGGTTTCTCCAATTCCATTGATTTCCAAGGATGCAGCTCACCTGGACAAGGGTAGTCCAGATCCTTATTTCTGCCCAAAAGCCTGATACCTGCAAACTGTAGAAAAGCAAATGGATGTTTTTTTTAGTTTGGCCTTTGGAAAATGTGTTGGATCCCTTTTCTACTTTGTTTCCTGCAGTGCTTAATTAGCTTGCACAGCTCTTTTAATTCCATCAGAGTTCACCTGGCACGTATCTCAAATTCTCATCAGATCTCCATTTAGGAAACTTTTTCCACTACGAGACTCCTGTTTTATTTTAGAGAAGCTCACTCAGATGCCATTAGGGTTAGCATGCAGAGCAGAGTTAAAGGTTCTTTCTTAGAAGACCCTTTCTTGGTTTCCAGTTCTTCAGCAAGATAGATTTCTTAGTGGTAGATGTTATGCATTGATTCTCAGTGTCTTGTCTTCTACAAGTACAAGGGTGGTACTGGAAGATAATCCTTCCTTCGTACTGAAAGTAGACGTAAAGACAAATACTAATCACTCTGTTAATCTTCCAGTATTTTCCCAACTATGCCAGTAAGGGGGAGTATTTATTGCATTATGTTAACGTGAATAAACAGCCATTATTTTATTTCAACAAAGCAGAAGACTGTGTAAGGAAAAAAAATTCACAATTTTATTTCCTCATTTTACCCGCACTACAATCCCCTACCTCCACTGGACCTAACCAATAGCTGTTCCGCCCTCACACCATTGGTGCATTAATTCCATTAGAGGGATAATGCCAGACATCTCCAGGCTAGGAGAGAGTTCTGTGACCCCTTTGTTCCTGTCTTGGGAACCCAGTAAGCACATTTGTTCCCCCCCTGACAAGAGTCGAATGGTAAGATTTGGCCAGCTTCCAGATCCAGCAGAGTAGTCTTTCCATTCCACATGGAGGACTACCTCAATGACCTATTTGAGTTGCATCAGTTATCCTTTGTCATAGTAACACTCGCATTACCACATCACATCCCAACTTGTGTGATGAACAGCTAGTACAGAGTATGTTCATTAGGTCAGTAGGCTCATTCTTGTGGGTGCAGTCTTACTGCTTCCACTTACTCAAGAGTCAAACCTGAGTTGTCTCCCTTTCCCTACTTCATGTAACCAGGTTTCAGAAATTCACTCCACAATCTTGCGAGCCCAACCCTTCCAACACCTCTGCTGCTAACTGAACATGTTTTGTCTGAGTTATAGTCAGAAGTACTTCTTGTGTTTCACAGGGCTGTGGCTACAGCTTTGTTTCTTGTGTCCAAACAAATTGATCAAGAAAGTTTCCAAGTACTCTTAGTGTAGATGGCTTACTGATTTTATAAAATGTGGTTATGACATGCATAACAAAACATTACCTTTGTAACAGAGAGTTCAATTTATGAGAGCCGTAGCTGTCTTGCAGGCCATTTTTTCTAAATTGATTGCATTGGTGATCTGTCTGTGACTGTTACCCTGATCTCATTGTACATCTTTACAAGACATTACAAATTGAATATGGTGTGCAGGTCTTAGCCCTCCTTTGGAGTCATCATTATTTAATGGTATCCTTTCATGAAGCCATATAAGGAAGTCTGCTAGGTTCTCTCCCCTAAAGGTTGAGGAAGATGAACTAGAACATGTCAGATTCAAAGGTTGTACACCTACCATAACGGCAGAGGTAAATCAGGTCGATTCTGGCTCATCCTTCTTGATGTCTTCACTGATGTTCTTGTGAACTTGGGGAGGGGAGTCCCTCCTTTAGAAATGTGTGGCATGCTATGACAGTGTGGTATTCTAGTGGTATATTCCAGATCCAGAGGAAAATGCAGTGCAGGGGATTATGGATAAAGTGGGAAGATCAGGTCTGGGAAAACTTCATAGGTGCTGAATAAACAAAAAGTTATTTCTGTCTAGTGGTTTAGGAGGATGAACCTTAACTGTGCAGATGTTCTTAGTGTTTCACTGTTGCAGTCATTACATTTGGGTAATCCTGCTGGCAGGTTGCCCTCAGTCAGCCTGAATTCCAAAGTCTTGGGTCCTGCATCGGCTGCTGTCGCCCTTTCCCTGACGTCAGGTCGTTGGATATAAAAGAAGCAGCCAACGCCATTTTCTTCAGTCTTTCTTGCCGCGCGGTGCCCGAAGCAGAAGCAGTTTGCAAGTGCCGGTCAGCCGACTCCTGAGATTCTTGTGTTCACGTTTCAGACCCGAAGTCTTCAATAAAGCTAAGTACCCCATTGGGGAAACTTTTTTCTTGTTCCAGACTGATGTCAGAAAAAGTTAATAATTGTATTTCTTGCGGAAAGCAAATAACTCTTAAGGACTTTCATTCTTACTGTATTCCTTGCCTAGGCCCTGATCACAATGTTTCTGGTTGTTGGTTCTGTGCTAGATTTAACCAACGCACTATTAAGCGTCGGTATGATTTTGCTTTAAACTATTTTGGACGCTGGTTTAATTATCCAGAAATGTTGTCGGATAGCCATCCGACTACTGGAGTTCACAAAAAATGCAAAGAAAAGGAGAGAGATAAACAACAAGGCCCAAAACCGACGACGAAGCTTCTCCTAAGCCAGTCGCCAGTTCTCAGTGAGGCGCTTTCACAGCCCCTGACGCACGCTACTTTAGAGTCGCAGGCCACTACTGACTCTTACATGGAGTCGGCTATGCCGCTGGAAACTCAAGGTATTGGAGCCTTGGACACTATTCCCTCAGATGGGTCCAAAGCTGCTGAGCAGGCAACGGATTCTGAGGGTGTATTCAGACCTAAACATCTTTACATTAAACCAACTTCAGCTTCAAAGGCAAAGATTAAAGCACCTTCTAAAGCAAAGAAACAAACTCAAGAGCCATGTGGACAGGCCTCTATGCCCAAAAAACAGATGCTCAAAATGGCCGAAGACTTGATTACCTTGATCAGGGGTTCCCATCCCACTCCTGATAAGAGGCCTAGGCAAGAGACTGACTATGAATCTTCAGATCAGGTTTCTATTTCTTCTGGTTCCTCTTCTGATCAGGAATATTCTCTTCCCCCCTATGATGATTCTGATGCTGAAGAATCTATACCTTCAGCTTCTCCTCTAGAGGACTCTTCTTTTGGGGAAACCTTGCATACCATGAGGGAGCATTTCCACTGGGAGAGCCAAGATTTTTCAGAATCTAAAAAGAGGCTCAGGGATTTCCTTTTACTACCTCAACACAGGCCTCTAGCCATTCCACCTGTGTTAGACATTGTAGATGATGTGTTTACGGAGTCTAGTCTGACCCCTGACTCCTTACCTCCAGCTCCTGTTAAGCCTGACAGATATTACAAGGTTCCTGACTCTCATAAATTCCTTTTTAAAAAACCCTGCTGCAGACCCAGAAACTATTTCACAGGGTCCCAAAGGAGTTAAGGCTTCTGCTGCAAAAAACCCTACCCCCTTTGACAGAGATTCTAGGGCATTGGATAGATGGGGAAAAAGGTTCACACATCTGCTACCTTGGCTATAAGGGCCTTAAACTGTCAGTTTCATATGCTCAAATATCAGCAACATGTCATGGCATTGCTTAAACAGAAAATGTTGTTAAACTCTGAATATACAGAAAACAAGGAAATGCAGGATTTATTGCATGCAGCTGAACAAGTTGGAAAGCATACTTTGCAGTGTGGTTTTGACTCTTTAGAGGCCTCCCGCAGGGCCGCAGTTACAGGTTCTGTAATTAGGAGGCATGCTTGGTTAAAGGAACAAAATCTGCCTGATCATGTCAAAGTTAAATTATTAGATGCACCTTTACAGCATGATACTTTGTTTGGTGTTGAGGCAGAAGAGGTGTTAAAGAAAATGGAGGACAAAGCTAAATCTATGCAAACTGTCAAAGATTTTTTTTACAAGTACAGCCACCTAGGTTTAGTAGACACTGGCCTACAAAGATTTGGTCCTTTCCTGTGTCAGACAGACTCAAAGGTGCAGATCCAGACACCCTAGAGGCAGATCCCAAGCGCAAGGTTCATACAGGTCAAAGCAATTGGGGTGCTTCTACCTCCAAAAAGTTGGAGAAGACAAATCACAGCCTTTCAGAAAACAGTCCCAATGACTTCCCCCTGCCTGCACCAAGCACTTATCTCCTGGCAGCACCCTTAGGGGGAAAATTAGCACTTTTTTCTCAAAATTGGCACATTATAACCCTGGACAACTGGGTTCTAAATATAGCGTCACAGGGCTACAAGTTCCATTTCCATACCCTGCCAAAGGCAAACGGCTGGACAGATCTGCCAAAAAATCAATGGGTGGAGGCGCAAAAACAAGTCTCATCCCTCATGGCCATGGGGGCCATTCAGCAAGTACCAGAGCAAAAGCAGGGACAAGGATTTTACTCAAGACTGTTCTTGGTACTCAGAAAGGACAAGGCCTGGAGACCAATACTGGACCCATCTATTCTGAACACATTCCTGGATATACCAAAATTCAAAATTTTGACTTTGCAGCAGCTTCTGCCCATGCTGGGCAAGAATGCTTGGCTTGTGACTTTAGACCTAAAAGAGGCATACCTGCATGTCCCAATCAGACAATCATGCAGAAGATACCTCAGATTCAAGGCTGGCTCAATGCATTACCAATTCTCTGCACTGCCCTTTGGCTTATCTACTGTGCCCAGGGTCTTTACAAAGTGCCTGGCACCAATAATTGCATTCTGCAGACAAAGAGGAATACAAATATATCCTTACTTGGACGACTGTCTAATTCAAGCAGAGAACAAGGACATTATTCTACAGCATCTGGCATTTGTGAAAAGACTTCTAACATGCCTAGGGTACACAGTCAATGAAAAGAAATCAAAACTAGTACCCTCTCAAAAGATAATATTCCTGGGTGCAAGCTTAAATACAACTGCCCAGATGGCTTATCTCATGCCAGGCAAACAGAGGCAACTGACTACCTATTTCAAAATGTTGGCAACAAAGGCCCAGTTATCTGCAAGAAAAATTCTGCAGGCTTTGGGCTTCATGGCATCCTGCATCCTACTAATTCCATATGTAAGACTGCATATGAGGAAACTTCAGTGGTACCTAAAAAGTGTTTGGACTCAACATTTGCACAGCCTGGAAACAATGATTACTCTCATTCCCTGCCTGCAACAGGAGTTCCGATGGTGGGTGAAGGCTTGTCACCAGAACAAGGGACAGCCATTCACATTACCACCAGCCAGGCAGACACTAACAACGGATGCATCAGATTATGCTTGGGGGGCCCACATGGCAGGAAGATGCATTCAGGGCACATGGTCCTCAAACCAAATACATCTACATATCAATCGAAAAGAGATGCTAGCTGTTCAAAATGCCCTGACAGCCTTCAAGGACCTACTTCATCTGGGACAACTACTGATAAAGACAGACAACACCATGGTCATGTGGTTTATAAACAAGCAGGGAGGCAAACATTCTTACCCCCTTTGCAGACTAGCCATGACTTTGTGGGACACAGCATTGACTTGCCAAGTACATCTGCAGGCACAATTCTTGCCAGGAAAGGAAAACACTCTGGCAGACGAATTAAGCAGAAGCCTCATGGATCCCCATGAGTGGCAGCTGGATCCACACGTCTTCAGCATGATAACAAGGAAATAGGGATGCCCCCCACAACTACCAAATAAAAAGATTCTGCACAAGGACTTATCACATACAAGCATGGAAAGTGAACGTGCTATCTTTCAGCTGGAAAAACCTATCAGTATATGCCTTTCCTCCACTGCCTCTCCTCCCCAAGGTACTCCTAAAGGTCAGACAGGAGAAGCCAAAGATGATACTGATTGCCCCAGACTGGCCCCACCAGTACTGGTATCCAAGCCTAAGGAACTTGTCTCAATGCCCAGCTTGGACCTTACCCTCAAATATCTCATCTACTGTCCCAGCAAAACAATCAGATCCTGCACAGCCAACTCAGTACTTTAAACTTGGCAGCATGGCGGATAATGTAGTCATACAAAACACACCTCTCAGTAAAGCTGTGATGGATGTCATTTTGGAAGCCAGAAGGTCTAGCACTAGAAAGTCTTATGCTGGAAAATGGAAGAGATTCTGTGCTTGGAACCAGGCACAAGGAACTGATAAAGGTGTACCAGATATTCCTCAAATTTTGCAATACTTAACTGAGATGCTGGACAAAGACCTATCTTTTTCATCAATTAAAATTCATGCCTCTGACATTTTGGCTCATTACAATACAGAGCCACCAATCTTTTCTCATCCTTTATTAAAGCAGTACCTCAGAGGAGCCAAAAATTTGAGGCCTCCAAGGAGATCACCAATACCTGCATGGGACCTCAACTATGTCTTGGAAAAACTCACCCTGCCTCCTTTTGAGCCAGCTGCTACTGCTGATATAAAGTTTTTATCTTGGAAAACAGCTCTGCCCCTAGCAATAACTTCTGCAAGACGAGTTTCAGAGCTACAGGCACTCATGGTGGTGGAATCTTTTATCATTTCTTATCCAGACAGGGTGTTAAAGAAAATTCAAAGATCAATTCACGTAAGGTTCAGCAAGGCATCCTTTATTACTTGCAGCAAGGAGACAAAGCATGTAGGTACAAGGTTTGTCTGATTTTCAATAGCTTAGCCTGCTGCTTTTATACAGTTCTTTGCACATACACAACATGTGCTTATCAGGTAGTTGCTGACCTACAAAACATTTCTCAAAATTCAGTTTGACAACTGGGCTTAACCTATCAAACCCAGTTTCTGAGTAATGGTCCTTTAACTGTCTCTTCTTGACACAACATTTATCTGTTGCTAGTGTGAGGCTCTTATCTCAACATTCCATAACAAGAACAACAGACTTTCAGGCGTCAGCAGCTTTTGCAAAGACCACCAGTATTTATACATTTTACATAGAATAAATGTATTAACTCTTAACCCTTTAGGTGCAGAATTGTACACTATACAATTTGTACATTTCTCTAACATTTCCCCCCTGTTAATACTTTATTCTTATTGTTTAATGAGTCTAAAACAAGTCTATTTCATCTCTTGACCATTTCCATTTAGGGCCTTGCAGTCAGAGAGTCATTCGGCTTAGGCTCAAGAAAACAATTCTTCTGCTTCCAATTTTAGTAGTTCTTCATATTCAGTACTTTGTTGGTACAAGGTTTTTGTGACTGAGGCATCAGTAGTGCTTTTTACCAGTCCACGCATGCAGGGGGACACAACAGCATCCGCAAAACACCAATATCACTGCTCCAATGCAAATGGCTATCAACAGGTTCATCAGCACACTGCCCCATCCCCCAAACCATCTCTGGAAAAAGTCTGTCAATGGGTTTTGACCTGGCTTGGTCAAGGCAGATACTTGCTGGATCACTTCGAGATAGCTATTTATTTCATGTTCATTGTCTGGAATAAATGAACAGCATTCCTCCTGGATTAAAGCGCAAGTACCTCCCTTCACCACCAGGGTGAAATCGAGAGCCGTACAATTTTGAAGCACTACTGCTCTCATAGCTGTCATTTAATCTGTCACCAATTCTAGGGCAGAGAAGGTTGCGTTGCTCAATGTTTCAAGCAGCTTAGACAGCTTTCTCAGTTTCCAAATCGATTTTACTGATCCGTACTGAGGTATTATGCCGGCCCAAGATATGACGTCATCACTGAGATCCATGTGCGCCAGTCCTTTGTCACTGACATGAGCCAGATCATGGTGATATATACATGATGCATCGATCTGGCCTACTGGATTAGTAGGCTTTTTTACCTCTCGAACGTTTCGGATCTTCCCTCGAGGTAAAGCCATCGTATGTCTGATAGCTGGGACTAAGTAACCCAGGAAGTAGCTACTGGACCAGTTTCCCAGTAGCCATTTGTATGCTTTTCTTCCGCACACAAAATAACAATCTTCCACTTTAACGGTGATGTTGATAAGTTCGAAGTGATCCCCAAAGTCCTGCAGTCCTCGGAACATTTTCCAATAGACAGTTTCCAATTCTTGGGCAAAGTTAGCTATAGACTTTTTAATAAGTTGTCTTATAGATGAGAAATTTGCCACACAACCCGAATTGCCTGCAGTGCAGTTATAAGCCACTGTCTTGTTACAATGGCTCCACCCTACCCTAGTTTTGCCAAGTTTTTGAAAACACACAGTTCCGTTTTGACGGAGGGACAGCTGTAAGGCGACCGCATCTGCAGATGTGATATTAGCCGTGTTGTTCAACAGTAACATTTAGTGGAGACGCCATTAAAGGTAATCCTCCTTGTGCAGTTGGTATAGCTGCACAGATCCAGCAATTTGAAACATTAAGGGTATCTGCATATGCGTACTTGATAGCCTGATATGTGTTGAAGGCAGGATGCCATGCTGCACACTTGCGAGGTTCAGTAAATGTGGCGGAGAAGAGAACCGGCCATAGCAGGAAAACAATGACCACAATAACAGTCAGTAAAATTCCCACACAATGCTTCTGTGGAAATGGTTGTCGTTCCAGTACTCCCATCTTCTCCGGTTCTCCCAAAAAGATGGAATTTGGTTTTCTTCTCTGGTGCAATCATTTTTACATTTGAGGTTTTCTTGATCTTATTCTCTTCCCTGTAGGACCTTAGCACTGATGATTGCTTCACTGGGTTTGAGACAGGTCAGTTCCTATTGATCTGACCCCCCTTTGTAACCAGACTTTTGTGCTTAGGGTCCCAGTGGAGAGGTAAGATCTCTACCCAATTCGAATTTCTTCACTAACTTGCAGTGTGTCAGATGGATCCACAAAGCTTGTTCTGCAATCTTGACTGCAGTTGGTGTTGAAAGAAGCACCTGATAGGGACCTTCCCACTTCGGTGATGCCCAGTTCTTCCTCTTCACGATTTTGATCCACACCCAGTCTCCTGGCGTCACTGTTACTTCCGGCGTCTTAGTCTGCTCTGAACCTGAAACAGAATTAGACTGCAACAGATGTTTAGAATTTAACAGTTTCTTCATATATTCAGCTAATGTGAGATCAGCTTCCTGGTGTGAAGGCATGAGAGGTTTCCACTGGGGTGTACAGTATGCCCTCCCATACAGTTTCTCATACGGGGTCAGCCCTTTTGCTGAGGGAACTGTTCTCATGTTCAACAGTGCCAGGGGTAAACAGTACAGCCAGGTTTTCCCAGTTTCAACCATTAGTTTCCTCAGTTTACTTTTAAGTATACCATTATGTCTTTCGACCAACCCTGCAGACTGAGGATGATAAGCACAGTGATTTTTTAGAGAAATATCGAAAAACGTACTTGGCTGGTGTATAGCTTGGTTTACAAAGTGTGTTCCATTGTCACTATATATTCTCTCTGGAATGCCAAACCTAGGGATAATTTCTTTCACAAGAACCTTTGCTACTGTAGCTGCATCCGGGTTCCTGGTTGGAAAAGCTTCCACCCACCTTGAGAACATATCTATAATGACAAGGCAGTACTTCTTATTTTCACATTTATTTAACTCTATAAAATCCAGGGAGTTGACGGATTCAGGGTTGTACATCATTTGAATGTCATGTGAGCCTGGCTCAGCAAAACAGTCATGCAGGAGAGATGTCTAGCCGGGGAAAGGTATGCTAACTTTTCTTGTAACAAAATAATTACTACTGCATGAGGGACCCTAAGGGTGAGTGGATGAAACAAAACCACTGAGGCCGAAGCCTGCACTGCCATAGCAGCTGCAGCAACCACTTGAACACAATGGGGTAAGGACCACGCCACCGGATCTAACTGTGATGAATAATAAGCAATGGGACTTTGCTTATCCTCATGTTGTTGTGTCAGGACTGATGTCATGTAGCCATGCTTACAGTCTACAGTTTGAAAAAAGAGCTTGTGATAATTTGGTAATCCCAGGACAAAAGAGGACGCTATTAACTGTTTCAAGTTACAAAAGGCTAAATCTACCTCCGGTGTCCAAATCACTGGGTCCTGTGCTGCCATAGGCTTTTTGTATATGAGGTCAGACAAGGGTGCCACTTCCAAAGCATAGTTTGGAATCCAACTTCGACAGAAGTTAGTCGTACCCAAAAAGGACATAATTTCCTTTTTGGTAATGGGTTTTGGAGCCTGCAAAATAGCTATTTTTCTATCCTCATTCAAGGTTCTACCTCCATCAAATATTATATAGCCCAAATATCGGACCTGTTCTTTCCAAAGTTGCAATTTTTCCTTATTCACCTTGTGTCCTTCAGCAGCTAAAAATCATAGCAATGCTAGCGTGTCTTCTCGGCAAGCTTGTAAAGTGGGAGCTGCTAATAAGATATAATCTACATAAAGCAGGATTTGACTATTTTTCAGTGGGCTGAATCTTGCTAAGTTGCTTGACATCTCTTGTGAGAATATCATGGGGCTCTCACAATAACCCTGCGGTAGTTGAGTGTATGTGTATCTTTTACCCTGAAACGTAAATGCAAACCAGAATCTACTGTCCGGATGTATCGGAATTGAGAAAAATGCATTACTAATATCCACTACAGAAAAATATTTCTGATGGGGTTTTAACACATTTAAGAGTGTATGCGGATCAGGTACCGTAAGTGCCCTAGGTATCACTGCCTCATTTACAGCCTGCAGGTCTTGAATCATGCGCCACTCCCCGTTTGCCTTTTTAACCGGAAACAAAGGTGTGCTACATGGTGAATCAGGAGATTCGATTAATACACCACCTTTGAGGAGTGCAGCTATAATGGGCTTTATCCCTGCCTCTGCATCTTTTCTCAGCGGATACTGACGTTTTTGAGGTCTAAATGTTGATTTTGGTGTAATCACCACTGGTACTGCTGTGCAAATAAGGCCTACATCTGATTTCCCTGTGGACCACAGTTTGTCTAGAATACCTTTCAGAGCATTCTCCTCCTCCTTTAACAGGAGTATTTGTCAAGTATTTTTGTGAAAATGCAGGTGTACTGCTGGCTTAGTTTGAGTTACCCAGTTCAGTTTTTGTACCTGTACTCCCTGCTCCCAGAGTTCCTCCCTGGTCTGTTTTTCCCATCCGGTAATTTTTCTGCCCAATTCTACCCATTTTGTGTTTCTGTCATTAGTGAGACTTACATGTGGTAGGAGGTCAGATTTGTAAAGTGCTGTTATTTCTTTAGGCAGAGAGCAGCTGGCTATGCTATTTCCCATTGTGTCTGAGTATAGGTTACGTAACACTAGCCTTGCTGTGGGATATTTAAACAGCTTATCACTGTAGTCTTCATCTGGCCCTTGTGTGCCACGAAAATACAGGATGCAGTGCAGTAACAGCTGCTTCTTAATATCTAATGAGGGAAATTTACTAATGACCAAATCCATTAATTCTTTGGTTACAGTCCCTGGGCCAGTAGTAACCAGGTCCTTGACTGTACCAGTAAAACATCTCACCTCTTGACTGCACTACACAGGCATCATGCACTTCGCAGATGTCAGTCTGCCATTGTGCTTGCATCCCTTGTATAGTCGGAACCACCGCTATACCAAATAACTGCATCAAATCTCTGCCTAGGAGATTTATTGGGCATTTTGCAGACACTACAGTTTTGCTTCTCTGTGTCAACCCTGTTATAGGATCTGTGATTATAATTTTGTGTGAGAGAGGCTCCCAGTATAGCTGCCCATTTGCAGCCTTAACAAATATGTAATCCGAAGACCGTATACTCTGGTAATTCGGAGGGATGTATCAGAATCCGTGAAGCCCCAGAACCACACACAAAGCTAACCTTTCTCCCTTCCACCAAAGGGTGACTTCTGGCTTGATGTCTGCTAAAAAGAGTTCCAAGCACAGAAGCACCAAGTCTAATACCTCGTCACTCTCATTTACATTGTCATCCCCTTCACCATCCTGTGCTTCCTCTATTCTTGCCTCTACATTACCACTTATCCTGCTTTGTATTGTAACCTTTCCCTGTGCTTCCTGACGATCATATAGTCAGTCATCACCTTCTTGTTCATCCGTCCTTGACCTATTATTCCTTTTGCAATCCCTTGCCAAGTGATCTTTCTTCCCACATTGGCAGTGATGTCCATTGCCTTATTTGGATAGAAGGAAGTTTCTTTGCTCACCAGTGGGAGTGGGGAGCCTTGAGCAGCCTATCTGTCCCTGAAGGAGTGACCTCAGCACAAGAGCTTGTAGTAATTGGTCGTTTTGGACCATTTCCAGCTCTTTTGAAGTTCCCTGTTTAAAATCTGCCCCTGAGCGTTTTTTTCTGGCTATACTACTCAGAAACAGCTCCTCGTGGTCCTGCAGAGTGGTGCTAGCAGCAGAGAACTGAGAAAAGAGACTACTTTCCTGATCTAAGTGTTTTTTTGCTGTTTTTACCTTAGAGACCTTCCTTTTCTTACTTTGAACAAGTTTAAACTGCTTTATTACCTGTTTTTTGAATTGTACATTATCTGCACTTAAAGTTACATTTGGTCGAAAGTTTGTTGTTAAATTTAACTGTTGAGGCTACCCACTAAAGTGAGCTAGCCTGTGTAAGTGATTTATTACTGTTTTCCCTGCATTTCTGTGTACTTTTAAACCTAAAAAACAAAAAAAACAAAAAAATATCCTTGTTTTCCCACCTTTCTCGACTAGTTTAGACCAGTATACGGGCTTTGCTGTATTCTGGACTGTGGTTTAGTTCCTGTGTTGTCCATTGCCTTACTTGGATAGAAGGAAGTTTCTTTGCTCACCAGTGGCAGTGGGGAGCCTTGAGCAGCCTATCTGTCCCTGAAGGAGTGACCTCAGCACAAGAGCTTGTAGTAATTGGTCGTTTTGGACCATTTCCAGCTTTTTTGAAGTTCCCTGTTTAAAATCCACCCCTGAACATTTTTTTCTGGCTATACTACTCAGAAACAGCTCCTCGTGGTCCTGCAGAGTGGTGCTAGCAGCAGAGAACTGAGAAAAGCGACTATTTTCCTGATCTAAGTATTTTTTTTCTGTTTTTACCTGAGAGACCTTCCTTTTCTTACTTTGAACAAGTTTAAACTGCTTTATTACCTGTTTTTTGCATTGTACATTATCTGCACTTAAAGTTACATTTGGTCGAAAGTTTGTTGTTAAATTTAACTGTTGAGGCTACCCACTAAAGTGAGCTAGCCTGTGTAAGTGATTTATTACTGTTTTTCCTGCATTTCTGTGTACCTTTAAACCTAAAAAACAAAAAAAAACCCCAAAAAATCCTTGATGTCATTCAAGGATGCATCTGCAGTCATCACATATGGGTTGTCCTGCCTCAGGCAGCCCTTCGGTCGGCCGGATTCCAAAGTCTGGGTCTGGCTTCGGCTGATGTCGCACTTTCCCTGATGTCAGAGCGTCTGGGGTATAAAAGCATCAGCCGACACCATTTTCCCCAGTCTTTCTTGCCGCGTGGTGCCCGAAGCAGAAGCAGTTCGCAAGTGCTGGTCGGCCAGCTCCTGTGATTCAGCTACCGAAGACTTCGAAAAAGCTAAGTACCCCGTTGGGGACTCTTTCTTGCCTCAGCCGATGTCAGATAAAGTTAATAATTGTTTAACTTGTGGGAAACAAATACCTCATAAGGATTTCCACTCTTACTGCCTCCCCTGCCTAGTCCCAGACCACGACGTCTCGGCCTGTTCAGCCTGTGCTTCCTTCAACCGACGAACTCTTAGACGTCGGTCAGAGTTTGCAGAGGAATTCTTTGGGGCTAGTTTTGCTTACAAGATGCCGTTGGAGATTACGACTTCGCATTTAGTTAAGAAACGGAAGGACAAGGACCGACACACGCGGGCCGTGGTTTCGGCTGACACCACGGTCAGGCCTACCGCGAGTGTCTCGGTCTCGGCTGAAACCGAGTCTTTGGTACTTCCGATTACCGAAACCGCACAACCGACTACCTCGGCTCCGGAGGCCCTGGCTGAGTTGGTTATTGAATTACCTACTGAAATTGGTGTCCAGGAACCTTCCGACACCATTCCTTTAGACAAATCTACTCCTGCACGTGGTGCAGCCAGACCTCCTTCATCCATGTCCATTAAGGCTTTCTCTAGGGCTAAAGCTGCTAAACTTTCTAAAGCTTTGCCTCCCAAGGTTACCTCTCAGAGACCCTCTACTGGCTCACAGATTCTTAGCTTAGCAGAGGATCTTATCTCCTTAATTAGAGGTTCTCAACCTCATCCGGACAGGGGCTCGCAACCACCTCCAGACAAAAGGCCCAGGGTTGAGCCCTCTGACCCCCACTCCTCAGATGAGTCCTCTGATGGCTCTACTCTGTCAGACCACCAGGAGGAGGCTTATTCGGCCTACAAGTATTCTGATGCTGAAGAGTCTATCCCCTCGGCCTCCCCTCCTGAAGAGTTTTCCTTTGGAGAGACATTACACTCTATGAGAGAACTTTTTCAATGGCAGGGTCAGGAATTCTCTGATTCTAGAAAGAGATTAAGGTCCTTTTTACATTTACATCAGCATATGCCTTTAGCTATACCTCCTGTTTTGAATGTCATTGATGATGTGTACTCTGATGCTAGTACAACCCCTGACTCTCTCCCTCCGGCTCCTGCCAAACCTGATAGGTACTACAGGGTCCCGGACTCACATCTACACCTGTACAAGGCCCACTCTGCTGATCCAGAAACTATTTCCCAGGGCCCAAAAGGGGTTGCAGCTGCCACTGCTAGAAATCCTCTACACTCTGAAAGGGAGTCCAGAGCTTTAGAGAGATGGGGTAAAAAAGTGTATACTTCTGCAACTCTTTCCATGAGGGCATTAAATTGTCAATTTCATATGATACAGTACCAAGAGTATTTGTTAGATGAATTGCATAAGAAACTGTCTTCTTCTGAACCCCTTGATCACAAAAACCTTCAGGATCTGGTACATAACTCCCAGCAGGTTAGTAACCATTTCTTGCAGTGTGGTTATGATGCATTGTAAGCTTCATGTAGGTCAGCTATGACAGGTGCAGTCATACGTAGGTATGCCTGGCTGAAGGAACAATCTCTGCCAGACCATGTTAAAGCTAAGCTTTTGGATGCTGCTATGGAAAAGCAAAAATTATTTGGTTCCACGGCTCAAGAGGTCTTAAAGAAATTTGAAGAAAAGGCAAAATCTGTGCAAACAGTCAAAGACTTTCTGCAAGTCCAACCACCGAGATTCAGCAGAAATTGGCCTACTAAGAATTGGTCCTTTCCGGATTCAGACAGATCTCAGAGAGGCAGGAATAGGCATGCCAGAGGTAGAGGGCAAGCTAGAGGCTCCTACAGAGGCCGTCAATGGCAGCCTCCCAACCAGAGAGGTAGTGCAGGAACTACAACTGCTACACCAGGACAGACTCAATGACTTTGTTTTGACTCCGCCGACCAGGGCTCAATTAGAAGCACCTTTGGGCAGAAAGCTTTCTTTATTTTCAAAAAATTGGCACAGCATTACAAGGGACACATGGACACTGCAAATAATAGACAAAGGATACAGGTTCCATTTCCACACATTGCCAAAAGGAAAAGGCATGCCAGACCTGCCACCAAATCAGAGGGCAGAGGCTTTGAAACAAATTTCCAACTTAATACAAATGAAAGCTATAGAAAAGGTACCTCTTTCAGGACAAGGCCAAGGATTTTACTCCAGATTATTCGTTGTTCCAAGAAAAGAAAATCAATGGAGGCCTATTCTCGACTTGTCCGCACTGAATACTTACCTCATTGTGCCAAAATTCAAAATGCTGACTCTACAGCAACTCCTTCCCATGCTGGGCAAAGGGTCTTGGCTGGTGACTCTAGACCTCAAGGAGGCATACCTGCATGTCCCTATCAGACAAAGTTGCAGAAGACACCTCAGATTTCTTGCAGGGTCAGAGCATTATCAATTCTCAGCATTGCCCGTTGGCTTATCTACTGTGCCCAGAGTATTCACGAAATGCCTGGCATCAGTAATTGCACACTGCAGACTTCAGGGGATTCAGATTTACCCATATCTGGATGACTGCCTTATACAAGCCGACAGCAAGCAAACTTTGTTAAAGGACTTGGATTATGCCATCCACCTACTGCAGGCCTTGGGATATACAGTCAACATCCACAAATCAAGACTTGTTCCATCCCAAAGAATAACTTTTCTGGGTGTGGATCTAGACACAACCACCCAAATGGCCTTTCTCACAGAAGAAAAACAAAAACAACTACTGGATTACTTCAAGAATCTGACAAAACAAACTCAGCTGACTGCAAGGAAAATCCTGCAGGCCCTGGGTTACATGGCATCTTGCATTCTTCTGATTCCACAAGCAAGGCTGCATATGAGAAAATTACAATAGGAATTTCTGTGGTGGGCTCAAGCCTGCCAGTCGAACAGTGGGTTGCCCTTCAGCAAGCCAAGAGCCAACCAAACCATCACTACGGACGCTTCAGACCAAGGTTGGGGAGCACACATGGAGGGCAGATGTATCCAAGGGCTATGGTCACAAAGAGAGCTACGCATGCACATAAACCTAAAGGAAATGCTGGCAGTGATACATGCAATCGAGGCCTTCAAACTTTTTCTTCATCAAGGCCACCTACTCATAAGGACAGACAACACCACAGTTATGTGGTACATAAACAAGCAAGGAGGCACCCATTCCTACCCTCTTTGCAGACTGGCAATGAATCTATGGGAAATTTCCTTGACACTCAATATACAGCTGCAGTCCCAGTTCGTGCCAGGGAAAGACCAATATACTGGCAAACAGCTTAAGCAGAAATACCATGGATGCACACGAATGGATGCTGCACCCAGACATCTTCTTACTCATAACACAATCATGGGGAAGGCCGGAAATAGATCTGTTCGCCTCCCCCCACAATCATCAACTGAAGAAATTCTGCTCAAGGACATACCACCCACAAGCATGGAAAGTGGATGCTCTCTCTTTCAGCTGGAAAGCTCTAACAGTGTATGCTTTTCCACCTCTCCCATTAATTACCAAGGTCTTACTGAAGATCAGAACAGAGCAGCCCAGAGTGATTCTGATAGCTCCAAACTGGCCAAGACAGCACTGGTACCCACTGTTAAAGAGCATGTCACAGACGAAACCGTGGCCTCTCCCCCTATGGCCACTTCTACTGACACAGCACAATTTCAAGACTCTGCATTCCAACCTGAAAACCTAGCAACTAACTGCCTGGAAAATACCTTGACTCGTCCTCAGGATACGCTATCCCAGAGAGTGAAGGATATTATTATGGAAGCTCGCCGGCCTTCCACAAGGAAGGCATATTCAGCAAAATGGAAAAGATTTCACACTTGGAACACAACAAAGGGCCTAGATGCGACAGTGATGAACATGGCAAATATACTGGAATATTTGGCAGAATTGTTCCACAACGGCCTGTCTTACTCTTCCATTAAGATACATGCCTCAGCAATTTCAGCAGAATACAGTGTTGATCCACCTGTCTTCTCTCATCCTCTCCTGAGACAGTTTCTAAGAGGAATCAAAAACATCAATCCTCCAAGGAAACCACCTCTACCTACTTGGGACCTTAACTTCGTGTTGGGAAAAACTAACACTTCCTCCCTTTGAACCAGCAGCATCTGCAGATCTACAGTTTCTGTCTTGGAAAACTGCCTTCCTTCTGGCCATAACCTCAGCAAGAAGAGTATCTGAGTTACAGGCTCTAATGGCAGTACAGCCATTTCTTATTTTTCATCAGGACAGAGTTTCATTGAGAACCAATCCTACATTTATGCCAAAGGTGGTATCCAGGGTATCTTTGAACCAAGCTATTCACTTGCCTACATTCTTCCCACAACCACAAAATAAAGGGGAGAAACTTCTGCACACCCTGGACATACACAGACAGTTGCGCTACTACTTGGACAGAACTAAAAGTTACAGAAAGACTGACCAGCTGTTTGTAGCATATGCTGCTGGGGCGCAAGGAAAAGCAATTTCCAAACAGACAGTTTCAAAATGGATAGGAAATTGCATTCATTTTTGTTACTCCTTTCATGGAAAAACTGTGCCAGCTAACATTAGACCTCATTCCACGAGAGCCACAGCCACCTCCACAGCCTTCCTAAGAGGGGTGGCTACCAAGGACATTTTAGAAGCTGCTACATGGAGCTCCGTGCATACATTTGCCAAGCATTACAATTTACCTTTATACTCCAGATCCAGAGCAGGCTTTGCTACGGCAGTCCTGCAGGGCATTTTAGCTACACCATCCTTTACTTAGTACCTCCACCCCCAGATTGGCTATGGTATTCTACCCATATGTGATGACTGCAGATGCATCCTTGAAGGACATAGTACAGTTTTGTACCTATCCATAAATGTAGATGTCCGATAGGTATGCATCTGCAGTCAGGTTTACCCTCCCTCCTTCCCCTCTGTGGTATATTCTTGGGTACTTACCCCTCTTATAACTAGCTGGGGGGATCTATTATGGTGTATTTGTTTTTATAGTACTGTGCATGTTTGGATTTGTTTTTTAAAATGCATCTCTCCAAATTTTAGCCTTCCTTAGAGGGCACCTGGCATCTGGGGCAAGAAAAACTGAGGAAAATGGCGTTGGCTGATGCTTTTATACCCCAGACGCTCTGACGTCAGGGAAAGTGCGACATCAGCCGAGGCCAGACCCAGACTTTGGAATCCGGCCGACCGAAGGGCTGCCTGAGGCAGGACAGCCCATATGTGATGACTGCAGATGCATACCTATCGGACATCTACATTTATGGTAGGTACAAAACTGTACTTTTTCCCACCGTTCTTGACTAGTTTAGACCAGTATACAGGCTTTGCTGTATTCTGGACTGTGGTGTAGTTCCTGAGTTGTCCATTGCCTTACTTGGATAGAAGGAAGTTTCTTTGCTCACCAGTGGGAGTGAGGAGCCTTGAGCAGCCCGACCTCAGCACAAGAGCTTGTAGTAATTGGTTGTTTTGGACCATTTCCAGCTCTTTTGAAGTTCCCTGTTTAAAATCCGCCCCTGAACATTTTTTTTTCTGGCTATACTACTCAGAAACACCTCCTCGTGGTCCTGCAGAGTGGTGCTAGCAGCAGAGAACTGAGAAAAGCGACTACTTTCCTGATCTAAGTATTTTTTTTTTGCTGTTTTTACCTGAGAGACCTTCCTTTTCTTACTGTAAACAAGTTTAAACTGCTTTATTACCTGTTTTTTGCATTGTACATTATCTGCACTTAGTTACATTTGGTCGAAAGCTTGTTGTTAAATTTAACTGTTGAGGCTACCCACTAAAGTGAGCTAGCCTGTGTAAGTGATTTATTACTGTTTTTCCTGCATTTCTGTGTACTTTTAAACCTAAAAAACAAAAAAAAACAAAAAATATCCTTGTTTTCCTGCCTTTCTCGAATAGTTTAGACCAGTGTACAGGCTTTGCTGTATTCTGGACTGTGGTGTAGTTCCTGTGTTGTCCATTGCCTTACTTGGATAGAAGGAGGTTTCTTTGCTCACGAGTGCGGGTGGGGAGCCTTGAGCAGCTTATCTGTCCCTGAAGGAGTGACCTCAGCACAAGAGCTTGTAGTGATTGGTCGTTTTGGACCATTTCCAGCTCTTTTGAAGTTTATTTTATTTTATTTATTTATTTTACATTTGTTGACCGGGCTAGTCTAACTGGATATATGTCCATTTTCAGTAGAGGCCCGGGGAGAAAAGCTCCAGGAAATAACATACAATGTAAGAAAAACATAGAGATAGTTCTATGCAGCAATAATGATGGCATCAAAAACAGTTTTAAACAGCTATAATTATAACAGAGAGTCATATTATAAATGCTATGTAAAAATATAGAAGAATAAAACAATTATTTATTTATTGATTTATTATTTTTTTTGAACAAATCTTAGTAGGTCTTAGTTTGATAGTACACTTATATAATTTATATGAAAGAAAAGGATATTAAGGTATTTTAAGGAGTTTAGTATTTAGAGAAGGTAGAAGGTCAGAGACAAGAAATTGTTAGTCAGGGTTACAACAGGAGCATATTTGCGCGGCTTTGCGCGATTGTGCACATAGCGCAGCGCCGGTTAAGCAGGCTTAAACTATTCCTGGCTCCGCCAAGTCTGCACTTCAATTTTTCCCTTAAGAAAGCTCTACTTTCAACAAAATCAGTCTATTCGCTTTATCATAAGCCTAGCACTTGCTCCTAAAACCTTTCTTTTAAGCGAAGCACCCTTAAACTAATGTAAGCACTACATCCACCTACAACCCGTGCTAATACCCACTTCCCTTCAAAGTCCTCTCTCTGACCCAGTTACACATCACTCCCTTATACTGTTCTGGCATGTCGAGTGGTATATTACTGACGTCCTCTCCAATTCAGCTGATTAATCTGGGAATTCTGAGACAATGCTACAATTGTCTCATGTACACAGACAACCCTCTCCTCCTCCCAACAAACACAAACACATGTTATAGATGTAACTATATAGCCAAACTGGAGGCTGAACTCTCTCAACACAGGACTAGCAAGACCAGACAGGAGGAGAAGGTAACCACACACACAACAAACCCAGTCTCACATAAACCAACCACAACTGCAAACCAAACACATAGTAACACAAAGACATACTCGGAGGCTCTAATAAAAAACTTACCGAAACAACAGAGGCTCCCAAAGCAGACATCCAAGAAAACACCACCTCAAAACTGTGCACAAGCAACACATAGTACACAAAGTCAGTGTGCCAAACAATCACAGCCCTTAAGGTGAAACACCATGCCTGATACACTAGTAATAGGTGACTCTATAGTCAGACACACTGACGTCCCGCTTACCAGGCTGAACAAAGAGAGGGTAACGGTGAGCTGCCTGTCGGGAACTAGGATCCGCCACATAACACAAGCACTCAGGTCACTCCAAAGCAAGTACAAATATGACTCTGTCATTGTCCATGCCGGCGTGAATGACATGAGACGTACCTCCTTGGACTACATGAAAAGAGACATAGAGGAGCTTTCTGATTATGTAGCCCAAGCCGGTATAACCCTGACCCTGAGCAGCATCTTGCCCTCACCAAGAGTGATACCACAATACAAAGACAAGATGATCAGCTTTAATAATTGTCTCAATTACTGGTGTCATTCTAGGGGGATCCAGTGTCTGTCTGCTTGGGAAGACATGCTGGACAAGCCACGCTGCTTCGCAAGGGATGGCTTGCACCTGTCACCACTGGGCTTCCGGATATTGGCTAAGGCTCTTGCCACCCCCATAGTGTCTTTTTTAGGCAAGGCTCAAAAGACAAACCCACCACCTTAGAAAACAATAAAGAAAAAAACTAAGGGTAATGCTGCTCAATGCCAGAAGCACTCCTCAGTATGAAGAGCATCGATGTCTATGCAGTAACTGAAACCTGGTTCAAGGCTCCTGAGAGCACCCCAGCCCTACCAGGTTATACCTCGTATCATGCATTTCGGTCCCAAAACCTGGGCCTAACCACAAAAAGAGGGGGAGTGTCCATATTCATTAAAGACACCCACACCTCCAGGTTAGTGGCAATGCACGAAACATCGGAGACCATCCATGTGCAACTAACAGTAGGCAAAACTGCTATAAAACTTGTAGCCTTCTACAGACCACCCTCGCAGTTTCAGGAACTCCATTCAGCCTTCCTGAAGACACTGGAGGATATGAATGTCTCACCAAATACCATCATATTGGGAGACTTCAACTACCCAAACATAGACTGGGTGCACTACTCAAGCCCCAGCACCCTAGCCCAAAGGTTTCTGGAATTCATCAACTCAAATGCGATGGAACAACTAGTCACCTCCCCCACAAGGGGAAATAATATACTTGACCTGATCATCACAAACATGGGGACAAAATGCTCAACACCGGAAGTATACCCCTCACTAGTGAGATCAGATCATAAACTAATAACCCTAGATATTCATATCCTACCTCCACCCCCAGTACAAAAGACCACAGTGAGAAACTTCTCAAAAGCCGACTTTACACTCCTTAGGACTGAAATGGTATCCTTCAAGCCCCCTGGACCAGTGGAAACCACATCCCACACTGCTGAATCCTTCACAAATGCTTTCTACGGGCATCTCCAAGAATGCATGGATCATGCAATCCCAAATAAAACCAAGACCCTTTCCACCAAAGACAGGCATCCTATCTGGTGGACCCCAGCCATAAACAAACTTTATAACAAGAGAAGGAAGCTACTGCAAGACAGAGCAAAATCCCATAAAGGGAAGGCATCCCTGATCAGCACTAGCAAAAAACTACGTTCGCTAATAAAATCATCAAAGGCCAACTTTGAAAGAAAAATCGCTAAGGACACTAAAGATAATCCAAGGCCTTCTTCAGTTATGTTAGAAACCTGGGCAGAAACCCTCAGATATGTGTAGAGTTAGTTCATAACGGCAAAAAATACTCTGAACCCACAGATATTGCCAACATACTGGCAGACAGGTTCAGTGCAAATTTCTCCCCTCCCTCTCCCCCAAAAGACAAAGTAAATATCTCAGCTGAATGCAAACTCCCTGAAATCTCAGATGTCCAGGTGAGAGCTGCCCTCAGCAAAGCTAAAAATACAGCATCCATGGGACCTGACGGTGTCCCAGGTTGCGTGCTACGTGAACTCCTAGAGGAGCTAAACCCGCACATAAGAACGCTGTTTAATCTTAGCCTTGCTACAGGATATGTCCCTGAACACTGGCGTACAGCTACAGTGGTCCCACTCCACAAAAGTGGCACCTCTACAGACCCTGGAAACTACCGCCCCATAAGCTTGACCAGCCTGGTCTGCAAAGCTATGGAAAGGATCATTATGGAACTCATAAACAAAGACATCGGGGACCTACAGACAATTGACCCTACCCAGTTCGGCTTTGTAAAAGGAAGATCCTGTCTTTTAAACCTGGTGGACTTTTTTGAAACAGCCACTAGAGCCATCGATGAAGGCAAAGCAGTTCATACAGCCTACCTGGATCTGGCTAAAGCCTTCGACACAATACCCCACTCAGGCATCATAGACAAGCTCAATAGCTTAAATGTAAACCCACTTGTCACAAGATGGGTTGCAAACTGGCTAAAGGACAGAACCCACAAAGTCAGAATAGCTGGAGCTATGTCAGACTCTAAGCCAGTCACAAGTGGAGTCCCACAGGGCTCTGTGTTGGGACCACTCTTGTTCGGCATTTATTTCTCAGATGTGCAGGCAAACATAGGGGGGTTGTGGCTGACAAAGTTCGCAGACGGCTGCAAACTAGGCGTCATAGTCGACACACCAGCTGACACATGCATCCTCGTGGAAGGGCCTCACAGAAACAGACAACTGGTGCCAGAGTCATGGCCTTAAACTAAATGCCAAAAAATGTATAGTCATCCCCTTTGGAAAAAACAAAGTACCCACAAATTACCACATAGGTGGTAATCCATTAAGTATGGAAAAAGTAATCCAGAGACCTGGGAACTCAAGTTGACAGTGACCTCTCATTTGACACCCACGTCGCCAAAGTGGTTAGGAAGACCTTCTACCTTGCCCACCTTATCATGAAGGGATTCACATCCAGATCAAAGGATGTCATTGTACCCTTATATTCCTCCCTTATCAGGCCTATGATTGAGTACAATGCCCCATTTGATATGTACCTCACCTGGCACCTGCAGCAGCTGGAGAGACCCCAAAAGTACCTTACCAAGAGGATCAAGGGTCTCCAGCATATGCCAAATGCTGCCAGACTGAAAAAGCTCCAGCTCTATTCAGTAGCATACCACCTGCTCAGAGGTGATCTGTGCCTACGACAAGGCCATGTCCAATTCAGAATTAATGGACATGCTCCACCTCAAAAAATCCAAATCCATCAGAGCCACGAGAGCTAAAGATCTAAACCTCAGCACAAATATGAATAGGACATGCTGGAGGGACAGATTCATAACCCAGAGGCTTCCCACACTCTGGAACAGGATATCTGTCCATGTTAGGCAGAGCCCCTCACTGACTCTCTTCAAGAGAAATCTGGACGAATGGATGGGTGATCGTAGGTTTACCGTGGGGGTCATCTCTGTGTCATTGCTAGATAGAGGCACAGTAAACTAAATTTAATTTAAATTGTACACTTTTGTATCATTACATGGGGGGGGGGGCGAAAGCCACATACACCTTGGCTAGGCTTATAAATGCCCTAGCGCAGATAGCCTAGTACTATACTATGAAACTATAAAACATTCTCCTCTCTTTTAACGTCCCTCAAAATCTTCTGACCGTTGGTCAGGCCGCCTACCTTCCCTATTTTTGCCCTTTTTTCCTGGCTGTACCACGTATACCTCAGCCCCGTCTTCTAATGACAATACCTACATTTTCTTTTTCTTTTTACTATTAAAGTGCCTTTCCGCATGCCTTGCATAGTCAAGCAGTGGTTGTAATCTGCTTGTACGGTGATCTGCCATGTGTTTTGTAATAAAACTACTAATAGGAGCACTGCTCCCCTTCAGAAAAGCATTTTTTAACTGTTGTTCATAGGGGGAGTCTACTGCTTGGTTGTCAGGGATTTGCATCCCGCAATGATTATTAAAGCACTGTATGAGCCTAGCAAAATAGTGGTCGACTGACTCGCCTTCTTGCTGGATACACATGCTTTGCATAGTCAAGCAGTGGTTGTAATCTGCTTGTACGGGTCTTTCTCTTTTGAAGCAAATCGCACAGACTATACTATGAAACTTCCCTGTCTTCCCTGTCTAAAAACATTGTTTTAGAGTTCTTATCTTTTTGGTCTCTGCGATTTGCTTCCTCCAGCCACCTGTGCACCTGGGGAATCCCTAATTGCCGCTGGTCCAGTCTGCCCATGGTCGCCACTTTTCAGAAATTCGGTTTGTAAGCTCTGTTACCTGGGCATTTAATCCTACGTTGTTATGCGGAAGGGGTCTCCGCTGAGCATCACGAGGATTCCAATTACCACAGACCATGTGCCAGTCTGGACCTATAATTTGTCTTACCACTTTTTCTATCTCCTCTCCATTTAGGTTATAGCTTAACCTCATACCTTGCAGGTCCTCTGAAAATTTTTGAAAGTTGACCCTAGGGTGAGGAATACCCTCAGTGGCCTTCCGAATATCTTCGGGACTCCAGGGTCTATATACTAATAAAGTGGGGTCTTGGTTATCCTGACCTGCTCTGGGATTAGGTACTTCTATAACTGGGCACATTTCTTCTTCCCCAGTTGTAGCTTGTGCATTATGAAACACCCTCCAAACCTCAATGTTCTCGTCTTTGTTATTTATATCCTTTGTTCTGGACCTTGTGCCTATGGGATCCCTAACCTTTACTAACTTCATTCTCACAGGGTCTTTCTCTTTTGAAGCCATAGCGTATAGCGGAGGTGCTTCACGCTGGTTATTTTCCCCATATACTGGTGTGGGAGGAGGTGCCGAAGCTAGTACTAGGTGATTGTCTTCCCTGTCTAAAAACATTGTTTTAGAGTTCTTATCTTTTTGGTCTCTGTGATTTGCTTCCTCCAGCCACCTGTGCGCCTGGGGAATCCCTAATTGCCGCTGTTTTTTAACTCGCCCCTTGGAATCTGCTTTTAATTGCTTTATTAGTTTAAGAAGCGAGGATTTATCTAATTTTCCATCAAAATCATACTTAGTTACCCATTTTGTAAAATATCTAACATTATCTGAGCTGTACCTGCATATATTTACCATCTTCTGTTAACGGTGGGTCTTTTGATGTTTTCGCACCACAGTTATAATTACCCATTTGCTCACTACAGTTACCTTTAGTAATTTTACCTATTACCTTCAATTTTTACGTGTACCACGGATTTTGTTGTAGTCTCGTCAGAATGACTGTCTAACCTTCTACTATCCTGTTTACCTAGTCTATGACAGAACTGCAGTTTTTCTCTTTCCCTGACTGAATAAAATACAATCTAACAGAAATGCATTTTTTTCTGTCCCTGACTGAATAAAAGACAATCTAACAGAAATGCATTTTTTTTGTCCCTGACTGAATAAAATACAATCTAACAGAAATGCATTTTTTTTCTGTTCCTGACTGAATAAAAGACAATCTAACAGAAATGCATTTTTTTCTGTCCCTGACTGAATGCATTTGTTTCTGTCCCTGACTGAATAAAACAGAAAAGCAAAACCCACCTTACCTGAGCCTATGTGATTGACCACTGATTCGTGGATACCCGTCCTTCAATCGCAGATCAGAAGGTGACTGGCCTGTTTTGACGACAATTCAGTCAGAGGTCTTTTATATTGTAGAAGAACTGATTTGGTTTCTTCCCCGTACGGTTTCAGCCACCTGGCCATCTGATCTGAGGTGGGGAGGGCTCCGGCTTGAAGGACGAATCTGTTAAAGAAAATTCAAAGATCAATTCACGTAAGGTTCAGCAAGGCATCCTTTATTACTTGCAGGAAGGAGACAAAGCATATAGGTACAAGGTTTGTCTGATTTTCAATAGCTCAGCCTGCTGCTTTTATACAGTTCTTTGCACGTACACAGCAGGTAATTATCAGGTAGTTGCCGATCTACAAAACATTTCTCAAAATTCAGTTTGACAACTGGGCTTAACCTATCAAACCCAGTTTCTGAGTAATGGTCCTTTAACTGTCTCTTCTTGACACAACATTTATCTGTTGCTAGTGTGAGGCCCCTATCTCAACATTCCATAGCAAGAACAAGAGACTTTCAGGCATCAGCAGCTTTTACAGAGACCACCAGTATTCATACATTTTACATAGAATAAATGTATTAACTCTTAACCCTTTAGGTGCAGAATTGTACACTATACAATTTGTACATTTCTCTAACACAGGGTCTCTCTTGAGGAAATACCCAACATTTATGCCTAAGGTGGTATCCAGTGTGGCTCTTAACCAAACTATTCATCTGCCAACTTTTTATCCAAATCCACAGAACAAGGGGGAGAGAATTCTGCATTCTTTGGACGTACACAGACAACTTAGATTCTACTTGGACAGAACCAAATTTTTCAGGAAGACAGTGCAATTACTAGTGGCATATGCTGCAGGATCATAAGGAAAGGCTATCTCAAAGCAGACTATTTCAAAGTGAATAGGCCACTGCATTTGTTTCTGCTATTTACACCACGGCAAGCCAGCACCTAAGGGCATTAGGCCACATTCAACCTGAGCTGCAGCCAGTTCAGCAGCCTTTCTCAGGGGAGTACCAACCAAAGACATTTTAGAGGCTGCTACTTGGAGTTCAGTGCACACCTTTACAAAGCACTATTGCCACTCTACTCTAAATCCAGGGCAGGCTTTGCCACTGCAGTTCTGCAGGGGCTCATAGCCGCTCCTAATGCTGTTTAGCTCCAGCCTCCCAACCTTAGCTTTGGGAATCTACCCAAATGTAATGACTGTAACAGTGAAACACAAATAACATAGTACAGTTGTGTACACTTACCATAAATGTAGATGTTCGAGTGTATTTACTGTTGCAGTCCAGGTTACCCACCTGCCACCCCCCTTTTTTCTGCTGGAACTTTTCTTTCTTTCAATGATTCATACAACCTATGTGGTGTATTTGCTTGTAGATGAAGGTAAAATTTGTATTGGTGCATGTATTTATATATATATATATATATATATATATATATATATATATAAATTTTGGCTACCCTTTTAGGGGGCACCTGACATATGGGGCAAGAAAAACTGAAGAAAATGGTGTCGGCTGCTTCTTTTATACCCCCGACGACCTGACGTCAGTGCGACAGCAGCCAACGCAGGACCTAAGACTTTGGAATTCAGGCCGACTGAGGTTAACCTGCCAGCAGGATTACCCAGATGTAATGACTGCAACAGTGAATACACTCGAACATCTACATTTATGGTAAGTGTACACCAACTGTACTTTCTTGTTGTTTTGGTAATTACATATCTTTTTTTGTCTAATATTCCTCCAAAGTCCTACTTTCAGGTGATTTCTTTGTATAGATATACTTGGGTGAAATAGAGAAAGCTTTTAAATTCAGGTGAAATAACACACAGAAATCCAGGACAAACATTCTGGCAGATTATAGTGCCTGGAAGAGAATCTTAAAATACTGCCCACTGTGAGATTTGTCAATCTTTCACCCCAAACACTGTAAACAACAGAAGACTAAAGAAATTTCTGATGTAGAAGACAATGTTTTCAGTCTCAACATTAGTGCTGGGTCCAATGACTTTGACACTGGAGCCCAAAGCTGAGCTTATAACTATTCCTGCTAATCTGCTAAGGCTAACAAAAAGACAAAGCATAGTATGGAGAAACAGAGACCTCCCTGGTTGGTCCTTAACTTAAAAAAAACAAAGGTTATTTTGTTTGTTCTGTTTCTCAACAAGTAGTTTCAGATGGATTATATCACCAGTTAAATTGACTAAATTATTGCGTTTATCTTCTTTAACTCCCTTTTTTAAATTTTTTTCAAGTCTTTTGTGTTACTAATACCTTGATGAAAATGGACCCCATTCTTAAGTCAAAGTACAATTAAAGCTCATGAAATTAGTATGTCTTTGATGTTAGCCAGAAGTGCTCTTTGCATCACCTGCAATGTGCCCAGTAATGAGTCCTTCTGCAATTCATGCAGACTTACATGAATTGGTAACATATGTAAGTATGTTTGCAAATTCTTTTTTACAAGACCCATTGCTCCTACTACTATTGGAACTGTCTGGGTATTCTTCTTCCACATTGCCCTCATTTCTGCCTACAAATCCTTTTGTTTTATGGCTTTGTGTCTCTCTGTATGTAAGACACTGTAGTCACTGGGTATAGCAATTTTAATGATCAGTGCTACTTTTGTCTTCTTTTCATGGACTACTGTATCTGTTTTTCTCGCATGTACTTTTTGGGTCATCCCATGTGATATAAATTTCATCACTTTCTATAATGCTTTGCGGCTCATGTTTCCAATGTTTGCCAGCTACTTCAATATCATAATGTTTGCACAATCCCTAATGCAACAGTCTTGTTATGCCTTTCAGTATACAGTCCTTCTGCCATACGTATATAATAACCAACAACAAGATGTGCAACTGTTTCCAATTCTGTTTTACAAAACCTACATTTGTCTGTTTCTCCCATATGTTCAATGGACTTCGTAAACCAGCTTGTATGTAGTACACTGTCCTAGGCAGCTGAAATCAACCTTTTGCCTTTTGGTTTAAATTCACCTGTCCTTAACCTGCTTTCACTCCTTATCAATATGAGGTTGTTCAAAGTGTTTTCTATACTTGCAACTACATTTATGCATTTTCCACATTTCTTGCCTTCTCATCTGATCCTTCACGTTATATTTTTTCTTTTGTTTTTGGCACATTCAGTTGCTGTCTGATATTTATCTACTTCTGGTTTGATTTCCATTCCCACTTGACACCAGTATGCTTCTGCTAAACTTAAGGGAATTCATCTTAGACTTATATTCTCTTCGTGTTTTAAAACTTTCCCTATGTTTGGGTCTTATGTGGTCTGCAGATATGAATGCATTCCCACAACTGTAGCTCTATGCATACAATTAATTTCAAGGAGGCCCATACTTCCTTCAGAATGGGTAATATATAGTATTGTTATGAACTGATTTTTATAAATCATTTGATCAGCATGAAGCATCCTTCTTGTTTTTCTGTCCACCCGATCCAGCACCTTTTGGGGTCAGTCACTCCAAAACTGTATGTTTAGACAGGAAGAGCAAATTGGTTTATAGCTTGGACTTTGTTGCTAGATGTCAGTGCTGTTTTCAGTATTAATTTTAGTCTTCTAAAATATTCTTTACGATGTTTTATTCGTACTTGTTCATGTTTTATTCTTTATCCTTCATCAGTTCCCAAAGATTTATAGACTCCCTCTTGCTCAAGTTTTCTTATATCAGATTTTTGTCCCAGGCTGATGTTTTCTTGGTGCTGCAGCTTTCCTTTAAAGGTTGCTTTTACACATTTGTCCAGTTTTACATCATTCACAAAAAGAAAATGAGAAGTCTTTACACTTTGCTGTTTTCTGAGAGCCAAATTGTAGCCATGACCTAATCTGTTAAGTAGACAGCTTAATGGGTTAAGGGCAAGACAAAAGAGCAGAGGTGACAAAGGATCAGTCTGGAATATCCCCCTTTGAATTTTTATCCCTGGAATAATAATTTGTCCTTTATCATGGCTTAACTGCAAAGTGGTTTGCCACTGTTTTATGGTTGCTGTAATGTAATCGATCAGTGTAGGGTGCATCTTCTACATTGTTAAACACTCTTTTATCTATGAATGTAGGATGCTGTCAAATTCTTTTTCGTAGTCTATCCATGCCATACGTAGATTCTTCCCCTTTTTACCGTTCTCCATTATGACTTTATCTAACAGCAGATGGTCCTTTGCTCCATATGGCTTTCTTTTGTTACCTTTTTGTTCTGTTGCCATGATTGAGTTTTCTTCTGAATGACTATAAACACTGTCAGCATCAATTCCAGTGTGTAGTTTCTATGTCGTTGGAAGGCAAGTTATCAGTCTATAGTTTGTAGGATTGCTTGCACGTTTGCTGTCAAGTAGCAGTATTGTTTTTCCTGTTGTTAACCAGGTTGGTGACTTTTCGGCGTGAGCATATAAGTAGTTCTTACTCATGGCTAAATCTTCATGTAAAGATGTAAGCACTATTTGCCAGAATTTAGATACTGCATCTGGGCCTGGGGTTTTCCAATTAGGAGCTTTTCTTAACTTTGTTTCAATCTCTCTGGCCGTTACTTCATCTCATTTCATATCCTGTACATTTCAACTTCTTCTTTCATTTACTTCTTGTCTGTGTAGCATCTTTGTTATGTTCCACATGATATTCATGGATATTTCTTCAAAATGTGTCTATTTCTTCTTTTTTGGTGGTGTTTCAGTTCTTTTTGCCTTGTTTTCCAGGTCTGTATAAAACTTTTTTTGGTCCTGAATACATTTCTTATGTTGTACTTTTCCTTTATATTTGTGTGCATATCTTTTTAGTTTTTCTGCATGTGTTGATATTTTTAGTTTATTATTTGTGATAGTGCATGATAGATCCTAATCTGTTCCTATAGCACTTTGCTTTTATCACATTCGTCTTTGAGTATTTTTGTTGAGCTGTCCCCTCTTCTATATTCTTCTAACAGTGAAACTTCTCATGTTAACTGTTTTACAGTTTTCTCTATTTGATACTTCCATGATGATATTTGATATTTAAAATCTCTCCCTATTTCTGGTCCTTTGTAGCCCCATTATTTTTGGCTTTGTCTAGATTTCTTTCTCTGAGAGGTTGAGATGTATGTATGTATGTATGCAGCCCAATCCTGGGGGGGGGGCATGAAAGCAAATATACTGGTTAAGAATAAACTTTGACCTGCCTAATAAAGATTAGAACGGATTCTGTTCACTGGGATTCATAGTGAACTGCTAACTGATCTCTTCACATGGCTACCTGAAATGGTTAGGATTAGTTTTCCAAAGCTGAATTCATATCCCAGTGCAGGACAAACAGAATAACATTGGATAGATTGGGAATCATAAACAGCCTTCAGACACACTTGGACTACCTCCAGATGAAATGCTAGATGACCTAACAGTGGCACACAGATGGCAAAGGTGTCAGACGTGAACATAAAATAAGAAATGTTATCACAGCCACAGTCGTAGTGCACACATCATAATTCAAGTATAGAAATATACACTTCCAGTTCATCAAACAAGCTGTTCAGATAGAAGTTTTCCGTGTCACCACCATATGAAATAAAATACAGTAGTGGTTTACATGATGTGCCAATGTCTTCGTTAAGTAGATAAATGTTAAATGGTTAACATAAGGAAGGCCATGTTCTACTGCCCTAGTCATCTCATATTCATGAAACTTTTCTCATTCTGTACACCACTTTGTTTACAGCTAACCTAAGAAATCATATGTTATTATCTGCTTTTAATTCATTCTGAAATTTTGATAATGAATGTCTTTGCAGGCAGTACAAAATCCAGGAGCGCCTCAGTGGTTAGCATTCCATCGCTCACTCTGAAGCCTTTTGTTCTACCAGTTTTTATCTTTGCAGCACTCAGTGTCAAACACATAGAGACTATCAGACAGCAAACCTTATATGTGAGAGTAACAAAAGCCTTACTATTGTTCTTAAAGGCACAAGTCTGTTTCATGTAACTTTTTCTCTACTATTACAGTAAAGTAACCAAACCAAGATATTCACTAAGTTTATTTAGTCTGGCTACCTTGATTTAAGCGTCACTGTTTTTGGACTTGTCTCCTACATTGCACTGATGTTTTAGAATGACAGACTCATCCAGCTGGTGTCTGAGGTCAACATTCAAACACAGATTCAGATTCTGGCCCAAACTAAGTAGATTTTTCAAGAACAACAAAGAAATAAATGGTCTGGGCACACTGGAACAGGCTGTAAGTAATTTAATTGATAAGTTGAAATACAAGTGCTTTCATCCTGCTAAAGTGAAGGGCTTTTTCAAGTAAGTGAAACAAACCGTTACAACCATTACAACTATAAACTCTTCCATTTAAAAAAAGGTGCCAAAATTCCTTAAAGAGGTATAACCTCTTTGTTAACAGAACTTCCTTTAGTTAAAAACCATGTAGTAAAAAATTAAAAGTATTTGTTATATAATTAGTTATAATTTATACACACATGGAAAAACATACTTTATCTTGTTATACACTAATAAAAAAGTGAAACCATCACTAAAATTCATTATAGTTGCACCAAGGAAAATGTATACATATTTAAAATGTATTATTTTTGTGTACTGTACTCTTACACTCCTAATTTTTTTTGCTTTTCTAATTAAATATGGTTTAATTGATATGTGGTCATTACGTCTTGGGGGTTAGTTGAATTTAATTTAATTTGCCAATATGTTTCTCTACAACACAACCAGTTCTCCCAGTCACCCCCCTCCCCAGGGTCAACCAGTACTTGTTCCAGAATTCTAAACATAAACCCTCTATGGGTAATTTCTGTGTGTAGATGTTTGTATAGTGCATTATTCATGTTTTTCCTTTTTATATTTTAGGTATGCTCTTATATTCTTTTGTTTAGGGTCCTTTCAGATTTTCCTACATAAAACAAGGGCAGTCCCTGCATACAGCTAAATAGACTATACCCCTGGTGTAACAATTACCCTTTCTGAAAGTGACCTGACTATTTAAACTGTTTTCCAATACTACTTGTTCTTTGTCTATAATGCACTTACAATATGCACACCTACCACATTTTTATGTCCCAGTAACAGTCTGTTTTTCTGCAACCTTGTTGTTCCTCTCAAATAATTTCTTTAAATTTGCCCCTGTTTTATATACATATCGGGGTTCATTACCTATCCTGTCTCTACAATCTCCTGGTTATGTCTTAACATTTTCCAGTTTAACTCTATTTTTTTTTAAATCACTAGAGAAATTACTATACTGGATAACCAAGGCCCTTCCGAAATTATTTTCTACTACATTATTAGTTGTGAATTTACCTAATTTGTACTGGGTATTACCCAATAGGGGTATAAATTTAGCCCCCCACCCCTTAATAATTGTATTTGCTGTTTCCACTATTAAATTGCTGGGATATCCTCTACCCCTGAAAAATTGAGAAATTAAGTTAATTTCAGAAAGGAGCTCATTCTTTTCTGAGGTCATTCTGGCCGCCCTGACCATCTGACCCTTAACTATACTCCTTTTCTGCTTCCAGGGGTGTGCACTCGTGAATGGAAGATCAAATTTACTAAATGTGTCCTTGCGATGTATTTTAGATTTCAGTTTACCTTCATATTTTTCAATTTCAACATCCAAGTTGTCTATTTTATTAACACCTACTTTGTATGTGAACTTCAAAAAGTTAGTAGTGGAGTTTAAATATACTATAAAAGGACCTATGTTTTCCTCCGGCCCTTCCCAAATAATAAAAATATCATCCAGAAAACGCCTGTACAGTTTGATGTACTTACTGTACATAGATCCAAAAATGTATCTAGTTTCCCACTTGAGGAGGACCAAGTTGACGTATATGGGGGCACAAGCTGCCCCCATAGCAACGCCTCTAATTTGCTTAAAGGTCTCCCCCTCAAAGTAGATAGTTTTTTTTAAATGGAAGAGTTTATAGTTGTAATAGTTGTAAGGCTTTGTTTCACTTACTTGAAAAAGTCCAGCACTTTAGCAGGGTGAAAGCGCTTGTATTTCAACTTGTTTTATCAGTTAAATTACTTATAGCGTGTTCCAGTGTGCCCAGACCATTTATTTATTTGGAGTTTATTGGTTTTATGGTCTGAGTGTTTTACTGTTTCCTATTATAAGTAGATTTTTAATTAAACACAGCAGCCAAATTTGCAGGCTGTCCATTAATGGTCTGTTTTGCTGGTGACAAAGTAGGAAGTCTGTCTGTCACTGGCTGTGCATTTGAGCCAATGAAAAAGAAACTTGAGTTCTCTGATGTCACATTGCAGCATTGGGCGAACAGAGATTTACGAGTTAAATCGGAGCACTCCGCCATGTGTGGTGTCATCGAGACCTATGTATTCTTTTAAGTTTTTTTTTTGTATTAACTATGTCATCCTTATCGTACTTGTCGACTGTCCAGATTTTTGCCTCATATTTTTGGTCTGTTCCTCATTAAATTTATGGTTTTCTGGTAAATCACTAAGAATTAAAGTCATTAAATAATAACTTACATTTGAGTTTCAGGCTTCACCTATTTCAGAAAATGCATGCTAACACAAACCTGTTATTCTGTCAATTTTCTAAGATTATAAGAGCAATATTTGAAATCTGTCCCTATTTGTGACCTTTGTTCCTCCATTATTTTAGGCTTTGTCAGGACTTCTTTCAGTAAAAGATTGAGAGGGGGAATTTTTGGGATTCTAGAGGTGCTGTTATCTTGCCCATGAAAGTGAAGGATACAGTCTGCTCACTTCACAAAGTAGCATTTTTTTTCGTTCCATTGTGTAATCTGATTTGCCTTCCTGTTTAAAAAAAAAAAAAAAAAAAAAAAAAAAGCAAGCATAGATGAGGTCATTCACTTCATCTCATGGGGATCCCTCAGCTTGATGGGTACTGATGCAAAGGAACTTTAACTATCCTTTTCCTTAGCCAAAAAATGGAACACTCTCCCACCCTCGCTATGAATCTCTAAAAACTTTGAACACTTCAAATCCCAGCTCCATTCCTACCTCTCCCATAATTGGAAATGTAATTGCACCCTACCTGCCTAATCCTGCTAATGTCCCTATTCTGATAATTCTCTCCTATACATGTACCTCTACACCTTGCTGTTTTTCCTCTACAGCTTCCACTCTCTGAATCTAATGTAATATAACATCAAAACCTTGAATGTATATAATGTAAATACTGTACATAGTTTTGTAACTCTACTCTCTCCCTATATGGAAATGTTCTCTTTCCTTTCTACCTACATACTAAGTTCATGCTAAGAGATGCTGCTAACTAGCTACATTAATGATATCTGTCACGTGTGTACTCCACTTTTGCTACTAAACAACTGCCTCTCTCTACTTACACCAGATTCTTTTTTCTACTAAACAATGACCTCCTTCTCTACTATTCAACGTCCCTCTCTTCCTTCACCAGAATCTTGAGTTTATACTTAGTACACATCGCACTTTCCTTCTTTATTTCTTCCACATTCTACAAATCCTATACTTCTATCTTTCAAATATTCAGTCTTTGCAAATATTAACAGAAGACTTACAATATCATAGTTTTTAATATTTTGTCAGCTTACTCCGCTGCCTCAATTCAACTGTATGCTACAAATGACTCCCTAGTCAACTACATATGTCATGAAGAGCATTCATTTTTTTTCAATTGTAATTTGCTGTTTCTCAGTATATAATTCTACGTTTGTTTTAAATTATCATATGTTTGATTTACTTGTATGTATTATAGAGCTTTTCTCCCCGGGCCTCCACTGAAAACAGGCTCTTTGAGCCCAGTGGACCTCCCCGGTTATCAAACTGGAAATAAATAAATAAGGTACCAGCCCATTGTACAGACACTCACATGCATGCAAACAAGTATAGAAAATTTTCAATTTGTGTAGGAGATGTATTTGGAATGAGAAAGAAAACAGGCATACCTCAAGAAAACCAACCAACTGTAAGCATCTGGTTGCAAAATATTTGTTTAAATCACCACAAGCTCCCAAATAGAACACATCCCAGTTCCTTTTAAAAATGCACTGATACAAGCAGGAATTAAAAGTTATCTCTTAAGGAAAAGGAAACACCCTAATCGCTGTTTTTATTTCAGTTTAAGTGCCCATAAAAGAATCAACTTTTCAAAAAAAAATCTTGAGAAATAACGCATCATTCTAAGTGATATACAATTTCAGAAGTAAAAAAAGACTGCGGCATATTGATTGACATTACCTGACTGTATGTCATTGCCATGACTAGAAAATGTCACAGATTTTAGAAGGGACAAATAAAAATGTCCTGACGTTACAGGATAAGCTGGTGATCCATCCATTGTGCAATGACATCAGCGTCAGCTAAAAAAGTAAATTAAAAAAATCGGGATTTTGAGATGCCACTCAGGAATTCGTAGCACCCTATTATTCTGCACCCAAAAATGGGAAATTCTGATGGATTCAGTTCAGTTGAGAGGTATGTCTGTTATTAATTTAGCTCCACAGTAATATACCCTATTTACTTTTGTTATTATTGCATGAATCTCTGTGAACAACCCTAATTACTATGTTCATTTGTGTTATAAAACTTCTAACTTTTTGGGTTTTATTGACTTTCTGTAGTCTGTTTCTTTCATTGATCTTAATATGTCTATCCATCTCTATTAAATCACACAACTCTTTTCTTAGACCATTTTCTTCTTGACTGAGGGCCTCTTCAACGACACATAAAGAGCAAAGTCTGAAAATAGTGACGGGCCAGGCCAGGCCAGCGATTTTTTTTCCCAGAGAAAAAAGTTGCTTGGCCTGAGCCGTAGCATTGCCCTTTACCCTAGTGGGATCTTGGAGTTGGTATATTTAGGGGGGTGTGGGGGACACAGCTTTAGTTAATAATTAATTAATCATTAATAACATAATTAGCTATGTTTCAAATAGTGTGTGTGTTTGGTACTAGCGATTTCTTTCCCAGGGAAAGAAATCTCTGTTTTGACCGTTTGTGGTGTAGTGCATTCAGTCTTTATGTGTTGGCGAAGAGGTGTTCGATGTGATGCCTCTTCGCAGTTTTAATATATACCCCATATTCTTTGTTCTCCATTTCCTGCGGGTATTCTATAGAAAGTTACAGAACGTCTTCCTGTGCCGTCCATTGCTCTTTCATATGGGAACTCACTGGCCTATCAGTCCACAACATTGATTGTGTCAAAGTTGCCACAGTTTCCAGGTTCCTCCCTTGCTCTACAATTCCAGCTTAACCCTTGTATTGGTTTCTTATGGAAGGCTCCAAAGTAACTTCATATGGCAACTGATCAGATGTTTTCCACTCTACTGGTTTCTCCTTAATTTGAGGATCCATTTCTCTATCTTGCAGTGATGTTATCACAGTTAGGTTTTCTACACTAAATCCTTCACTTCACAGATAATCCATTACCCCAATTTCTATTTCTTTAACTTCTTCATTACTAATCCTCTTTTCTACTTTTCCTCTTTGTTTTCTTATGTTTTGTATTGTAAAATTTTCCATATGTGGATGGTTTTGTCTGTATTTCTGTTCAAACATATTTGGTGATGCTCTTTTTGTATTAATTACTTTTGCCTTTTACTTTGCATAAATATTGCACCATACTAAGTCTGTTTTTCTTTCCCATGTCCATATTTCTTCTTCAGATGTCCCTTGCTTCTCCTGTTTCCCCTTACATGGGGGGAACCTGTCGTTCCATCATGCTGTGATATATCCCGTGTTAGACTTCCTACACTAAGTCTTCACTTTCTGATCTATGTTGCCTTTTTGTGATCTTATTTTTTATTGTGAAATTTTCCATATCTGGATGCCTTTGCCTATATTTCTCTTCAAATATCTTTGGGCTGTTTTTTTGTGTTGATTAATTTGGCTTTCTACTTTGCATAAATATTGCACCATATCAGATCTCTCTTTCTTTCCCATGTCCATATTTCTTTTTATACCTTTCAAAAGTCTCTGGGTTTTGTTCTTTATATTTTTGGGCTTCCTCAGTTGCTTTTTTTTCCAAATGGCCCAAGGTTTCTTGGCCTGTATAATGTTTTTCATAATTTATTGTGGTAATGAGCACAATATTTTATTTTAAGCTTCTGACAGTTTTTTCTTTTGCAAGTAATTTCTTTCCTCTAATTTCTCTCTTAATCTTTTTGTATATTATCTGTCTGTAAATTCTGGCTTCTTGCATAATAGTAACAATTTCTTTCTTATCCTCAATAGTCCACTCAGTCATCTATATAGCTCTTTTCTGTCCTATCAATTTTTATGACTTTATGGACTACTACTTCCTTCTACAACAAGAGGCCATCCTCCCCCTGGATCTGGCGTAGCCCCATTATTGGAATTTTTCCATGTCTTGAGGATTCTACATTGTCATTTTTTTCCAGTCGTGGCACCAGTGTGCCTACCAAGATTGGGCACTTTTTATCATGGGTATTGTGCACCCAGCTATCTTTTTTTACTTTTTACCTACTTCTGTCCATGATACATGCTATGTAAAATGCAGTCTATGTGTCAGCGTTGCCTTGGTGAGATTTTGTGAAAAACAGGGTCCACTGGTACTCACCAAGACTTGAGGATGAATTCAATTCCATCAACACTACTCTCCTTTGCTTGCTGATTTATCATCTCTCCATTTGGATTCCATGATCTCTGCACTCAGACTCCATCATCTCTCCATTTAGACTCCATCATCTCTCCAGAAATACTACATCAAGACTGTCTTTGGTGCCCCAGAATAGACTGAGAAGTTTGTGGTTACTTTTGCCAGTGCTCTTAAGACTGTAAGCTTCCTTATCCTTACTACAGCTTCATGTTTTCAGCCTTTCCTTCCTTCCTAGGTCATCATGTTTTTCTTCACTGGTCCATTTGCTACTGGTGCTGAGGAGGTTGGAGTTGATTTGTGGGGTGCTGATGTCAGTGTCTGAGCACCGTTTGGCATTCATCATGGACTAAGTTGGTGACCAACAGCCTTCAACATCAACAACTTCAGCAATAATGATGCAATCACCGTTGATGATTTTCTCAGAATCAGCAATGCTGATATTGTCTGGGTTATAGGGCCATCCCCTCAGGATCGAGCTTAGTGCTGATGCTGATGTTGACAGGGTCAGCATTTCAGTGGTTAGAGCCTCTGCCCTTGAGTCAGTGCCAGCATTACAGCTATTGCTTTCCTCAGCTCCTGCTTTGCCACAAGGTCTGCCTTGAGCTGGCCCACCAACAGTGTTTTGCACATACCTTTGGCAATTTGTTATCTCATTCAGTAGGACAGAATTCCATGGCCTAGTGCAGAGTCATTTAGCAGCACACCTCTGAAGGTCAGCACACACCTACCTCAGAACTTTTCTGCCGCCTGTCTGATCGCCAGCTCCAGATGTTCGCTCACCAGAACTGTGTTCCAGTTACCAGATAAGTACCTGTTTGGGTTTTTTACTTAGAATTTTTGCTGCTGCTTGTTTGTTGGGTTCATGTTAGCTAGGAAGGGCAAGTGTCATTGTGGAAGGCAGATTCCACATAAAGATGCCCACGATCTTTGCCTCTTTTGTTTAGACCCAGACCACGACTACACCAAGTGTGCTGTTTGCAACTCCTTCATCCCTAAGACGTTCAGGTGTTGGTTAGCTTCTTTAAAATTATACTTAGAAAACCAGCACCTTAAGTGCCTAGCACGCAAGATGGATGTGACTTCAGGCCATTCGGAAGAGCCCGTACTGAAGAAGGCCAAGAAATCTCAGCCTGAACTTTCTGCTGCTCCCTCTCTTCTGGTCGTTTCTCACCAGGCCGGTGAGGCAGTGCTGGAGAGGCGCTGGATGTACTTTCGGTGGTTACCACAGTGGAAGCCCCAAAGGAGTCCACCAGCACAGCCATGAGGGAAGGGCAGGTGTCTGATCATAGTGATTAGAGGGAACCCAGGCTCTTTATCTCTGAAGGCTCTTGTGGCATCACACAAATCATAGTGCATGAAGGCATCCTTTCGGATATCATGGAATGTAGGCTGACATCCAGTCCTTCCAGCTTTCTCCATATGGAAGCCGCTAAAAAGAAGGCTAAAACTAAACATATGTCTCCTGTTACACCTCAGCAACCCCTGGTTGGCAAGCCTTTTCTTAAAGTCTCTTTAATGCCTTTATGGCCCTTTTCCAATCTTCTTCTACTGTTCCTCTGCAGCCCTTTTCTCCTTTCACAACCTTCAAAAGGACAGCTGTTGACAATTCATCAGAAGAGGAGGATTCATCTGGAGAGGAGTCTTTGACCTTCTCCACCCAGAGGAGAATCTAATGGCACAGATTCCCCTAGGGAGGACTTTGTTTGGTGATACCATTCTCAAAATGAAAGATTTTTTCAAGTGGGACTGCTCCCAAGTTTCAGAGATTCAGAAGAGGTACTATGATCTCGTGCAGATGGAAACCCCATCGCCTTCTGCTATCCCTCCAGTCCTGCCTGTTTTTCTGGATGCTACTCGGCTGCTTCTAAATGTCTAGACTCTCAGCCTCCTGCCCCTAAGTGTCCAGACAGGTTGCATAAGGTACTTGAGGACTCCCAAGTTTCTTTTCAAGGCTCCTGCTGCTGATCCAGCTACCATTTCTCTGTCCATGGATAAGGCTTTAAAATTGCTACCATCCACTTCCTTGTTGCCCTCTGATAAGGAGAGTAAGGTCATGGAATGTTTGGGAAAGAAGGTTTACACTTCTGCCACTTTGGCCTTCTGGGCAATTAATTGCCAAACCCACATGGCAAAGTATTGCTTGGCTCTTCTAGTTGATGCAGGGAAACATTTGGTAGACATCCCCGATTCACCAGAAAAATATCTAAATTAGCAGCTATTCTTAGTTCTTCTGCACAAGTGAATAGGCACTCCAAGTGCATTTATAATGTGGATGATGCCCCGCTAGGGCAGTTGCCACTGGGTCGATCCTTAGAAGATACTCTGGCTTAGGCTACTACCTCTGCCAGAAGATATCAAGGCCAAATTGCTGGATGCACCATAGGAAAACAAAGCCTTGTTGGATAGTTTAGTAGCAGAACTATTCAAATCTCTTCAGGAGAAAAGAAAGGAGTTACAGGACCTTAAGCACATTCTTGTATCTCCAGTTCCATGGTTTCAAAGGAATTACCTGGTTAAGACTGCCTTTGTAAGAAAACCATTCCTGTCTTCTTCTTCTAAAAGTAAGAGGGGACCTAGAAAGCCAGCCTCTTCCAAGTCTGCTTCTTCCACCCCTGCTCCAAAACAGCCCTTTCAGTCCCAACCCAAGCTAGGCAGTCTGTGACTACCAGACATCATGGCCATCCACTCCCTTGTCTCTTCATCTCACCCATCTCTTGCTGCTTGGAAGCTGATTACTCAGGACTCTTGGGTCCTCTCCATACTCAGGACAGGGTATTTCATGGTCTGGCAAAGATTCCCCTCATTCAGAGGGATCCCACCACCTCCCAAAGATCAGATGAGCTTCTTTCCTCAGGTCATCACAGACTGGATTTCTCAGGGGACTATCCAAGAGGTTCCCACTTCCCAGCAAGGAAAGGGATTTTACTCCAAGATGTTCCTGGTCCCCAGAAAGGATGGCCCATGGAGACCCATCCTGAACCTTTTCCATTTAAACACCTTTCTCTTTTTGCATGTTGACTTTACCTACCCTTCTCCCTCTCATTCTTCCCCAGGCATTCATGGTGTCCTTAGACACATTCCCATCCATCCGCTGTTCAGGAAATGTTTAAGTTTTTCTGTTGCTTCCTTGCATTTTCAGTTTTGTGCTTTGCCCTTTGGTCTCTCTATGGCACCAAGGGTTTTCACAAAATGCTTGGCTCCAGAATGCAGGGAATTCAGATCTTCCTTTACCTTGACAACTGCTTGCTTCAGGCACAGTGCCCATAACTTCTTCAGGAAAATCTTTCCTTCAGTATTGCCCTTGTACAGAGTTTCGGGTTCGCCATAAACTTCCAGAAGTCTTCTCTCACCCCTTCACAAGATCACATTTTCCTGGGTTGCAGGTTAAAAACCGACAAAATGTCAGCCTCTCTTCCCACAGAGAAGGTCTTGTTCCTGATTTCCTATTTTCAGAGCATTCTTCCTCTTCAGTCATTGACAGCCAGGGACTTCATTTGTCTTTTAGAGTACATGGCATCCACTGTCCCTCATGATACCTTAGCATGACTACATGTGAGGAAGTTGCAATGGCATCTATGAACTGTGTGGATGGACCACTCACATCCTTTAGAGTTCCTGATCCCACTCCTTACTTTCATAAAAAGGGAATGAGAATGGTGGATCCTACAGGTGAACAAAAACTCTGACGTACCCCTGCAACCACCCCTTCCTTCCATGGAGTTATTCACAGATGCTTCAGACACAGGTTGGGGTACAACTCTTCAAGCCTGGAGGGTCAAAGATGTTTTGTCTCCCAAACAGACACAGGATCATATCAATGTAAAGGAGATGGGGGCACTGGTTTATGCCCTGCAAGTCTTCAAAAGCAACCTAGTTCCAGGAGTACTGAGTTGGTTCATAGACAACATCACCGATCTTTTGTACATCAACAAGCAGAGGGGAACGAAGTCTTACATTCTATGCAGGCTAGCCCTACTCACCTGGGAATTAGTCTTGCAAAGCCATATCACCCTTCAGGTGGTTTATCTCCCCTCAGCCAGAATACAGTGGCAGACTCTTTAAGTAGGTCCATGACCCAGCCCCACAAATGGATGTTGCACATGTTTTTCTAGACCTAATCCATCATTGGGGTATGCCTCAGTCAGATCTCTTTGCCTCCCCCATGAACAGACAACTTCCAAAATTTTGTGCCAGGGTCCCACATCCCCTGGTGTGGAAGGTGGATGCTCTATCTGTCTCTTGGAAGGGGTTGTTTCTGTATGCATTCCCCTCCTTGCCTCTTCTACAAAAGGTCCTAATGAAGATTCAGCAGGATCAGCCAAAAATCTTGTTGGTGACTCCCTTTTGGCCAAGACAGCACTGGTTCCCCCTTCTCCTGCACCAAGCCAGGGGCAATCATCACAAGTTACCCCACAGGATAGAGCTACTCATACAGGACAAGGGGGACCCTAGTACAACCACAGTTGTCAGCCCTGAACCTGACCTTGTGGGTGATAGGGTTATAATCCCTTGTAAACACTTTTTTTTCAGAGGATATGCTACAAGTTCTGCAGGAGGACAGAAAACCCACAACTAGGAAATCCTACATTTCCAGATGGAAAAGATTTTCAATCTGGTGTCACAAAAAGGATCTACAACCACTGTCAGTTGATGTTCCTGTGGTCTTGTCCTATATGTGTGATTTGATGTGGGCTGGGTTGTCCTACTTTTCAGTGAAGATTCACCTTTCAGACATCTCTGCTTGTCTGCCTGTGTCTCCATGTTTGGCCTCCAGGCTAGAGATAAAATTGGTCCTTAAAGGCATCCTTCATATCAGACCACCAAGGAAACCAATGCCTCCTCCTTGGGATTTCAATTTTGTGGTAGAGAAGCTTACACTGGGACCTTTTTAACCAGCAAGCTCTTCTTCCCTGCATCATTGCACCTGGAAAACTTCCAATCCCCCCTTTACTATCTTTCATAGAGAGAGGGTTTTCCTGCACACTAACCCTACCTTTATGCTTATTGTGGTAAACAAGTTTTCCCTTAATCAGTCAATTAACCTTCCTACCTTTTTTCCTTCCCCTCAGTGTCCCTGTGAGAGAATCTTGCACACTTTGGATGTGCAGAGATAGCTCAGATACTACCTTGACAAAACCAAGCTTATACGCAAGACTGACCACCTGTTTGACCCACAGTTCTTGGGTGGTTAAGACAATCCGTTTCCAAGAAAACTATTTCCAACTGGATTTCTAAAGCTATTTCCGTTTGCTTCCCCAGTGAAGGCTCACTCTCAACTAAAGCAGTCTCTTCCTGGGGGACATTCTTTAAAGGTTTGGACATTGGCTCTATACTAGAGGCAGCTACCTGGTCCTATGTCCATACTTTCACAAAACACTACAAGCTTGACACCATCTCCAAGTCCAGAGCTGGGTTTGCAAGAGCAATCCTACATGGAATTATAGAAAGAGTATCTGCTCATCCTCCACCCAACTTGTCCCAAGCTTGAGCTTTGACATTCTCCCTTATGTTGTGAATACTGCAGCATATGAACAGAAGAGCATAGAACAGTTCTGTAAAATCTTACCATAACCATAGATGTCCTTCTCTTCTATATGTTGCAGTATTGCTCCCCCTGCTTTGTCTTCTCCCCTGATGCTTGCCTAGTTTTTCCTGCTGATATGCTTCACAACTGGGATCTCAGGCTGGTGCTGGGTGGCATTAAGTTCTGAGGTAGGTGCGTGCTGATGTCTGCTTTATAGTCGATGTCTCTTTATGGCTGAAGTATGTGTTATGTTGTGCGGCGTACCACGTACCTTGCTGTAGCATGTAGACTTTTGGATACTGGCTGGAGGTACGAGTCCGCCGGAGGAGGACTTCCTTATGTTATGAATACTGCAGCATATAGAAGAGAAGGGCGTCTGTAATTATGGTAAGATTTTACACAACTATTCTTTTTATGGTAATGCCCATAATGGTCACCTGCTTGGAAGTAGATAGAGTTAATTGGCAGTAGAGAAATTGTGTTCCTTCTTGGGGGGGGGGGGGTTGGGGGTTCAGGCTGACTCCTGTTTCTCTGCCTGACTGCTCCGCCCTAGAGGCTGTTAGGGCCATCTGCCCTGCTATCTACATGAGCAGCTGGCCATTACTTTGGGCAAATGGATAAGGAGAGCAATTTGCAGGTAATATAGTCATATTCCACACCACTCTCCATCCAATTCCATTGTCTGTACTTGCCTGACATTCTATCCATTAAAAACCTGTGCAAGAAAAGATGTCTTGAGCACTGTAGAAAAAAAGACATCCAGTAGGTCCCACCAGGCTAGAAAGGGTTATCACTCCAGGTTCTTTTGTGTTCCCAGGAAGATGAATAGGCTTATCCCCATTCTTACCTTGAGCAACCCAAAACATTTTATCCCACAGGAAATCTTTTGGATGGTCACGTTGTTCATCTTTGCATATCTGTGAGGAGAAGGAGATTGGATATGCTGTTTCATCCTTAAAATCACCCACCTCCGTATAAAAATTGCCAAGGTGTCCAGGAGGTGTGTTTGGTTTTGGGTAGGAGCCGGTCACTAGGTGCAGAGGCACATTTCTCACAGAGGATATCACTGAGTGGAAATGTGCCTCATCAGGAGGGGGAGCTCCAAGGGGGAGGGTAGCCAGACCATCCAACCTGAATAATTTGTGCAAGAATGAATGGGTCATAGGATCCTTGCCCAGCCTGGAAATGCCTGGCTCCCACCCCAGTGTGACACAAAATGACCAGTTGAATAAAGGTAGTTGACGCCACTGGTCATTTGTGGTGAAGAACACAAAGAGAAGTAAAGAAATTAACAGAAATAACAAGATAACAAGTAACATTAAAGAGAATTTGTGTAACAATCCTACATATATATTTGTGTGTGTGTGTGCTCGCGCACATACGTGTCTGTGTAAAATGATTAATGCAAACATAGCTGAAGCACATTAGATGAAAGAAGAGAACAATAAAATTAACTAAATAAAGAAGATATAGGAAAGAAGAATTGGAGAACTGGGTAAACAAACAAAATACTGGAGGTATTGCAAATGTTGTTAAAATATTGTAGTTTACATTGATCTCAAAAGGTGTAGATCTACTCAGGTAAAGCTGTCTTTACTTAAGCCTTTATATTTAACCTCTTTGAACTTGTGTTTTTTTGAAGCTGGTTAGAATTGCAGAGGTAAGTTTTTTTTTTTTTTTTTTTTTTTTTATATATAGAGGAGAAGGGATTGATGCCTGTAATTTTGGGCCAAAAATTGAAAAACTGTGATTTGTACATTGAAAATTTGTGAAACGAATATGCAGATTTTTTAGGGTAATTTCACCGAGCTGCACTCCCTAAAATGACAGCTGCACCTCCCATTCCCCCTGTTAGGTATATATATATTAACTATATATTAACTCCCAGAGCACTGTATCTTGTTTTAGGAGGAATACTTCGATAATCACAACCTCAGACTCATTATATATTCCCCATATATGTATTTTCATTTCCTCTGTTCAATGGATATAGAATTTCAATAGTCATCTTGTAGAAAGCTTAACCAGTTTAGAGCTAAAGTTAGTAAACCTTTTTGTAGTAAAATTTGGTAAATTGACAAGTAAGGAGAGGGGTCTCATTTTTGGATCACTTAGAAAAGGAGAAAGGAAGGTAATACCAGAGATAAGGTTGCCACCCATCCCGTTATCAGCGGGACACTCACGGGTTGAGCAACCTCATCCCGCTGCCCGCTTTGTAAAGCAGTGGGACTTTAAAAGTCCCGCTTTTCAACAATGCCGAATTGCCATGGAAAAACTGCAAACACTTCCGGTTTTTCCTCGGCAATTCGGTTACATCACTAAAGATGACAAAACCTGGACCTGCGGGCAGAGCTGTTCCCTGTTAGGGCTGGGTTTTGTAACTCGTGCAACAATTGGCTGCAGCTCGTGAAGGGGGCGGAGATTCAGTGAGGAAGAGCCCTACAAAGATAATCTTTGTAGGGCTCTTCCTGGCTGAATCCAAGTTCCCCACTGTCAAACTAAAAAAAAAAAAAAGCTGTGGAGCTCTTTGCTACATGTACTAACACACACAGACACAAACAGACACTAAAAGTTATTTAAGCAACTTCACAGTCACTGCGGTGATGGTGATGCTATCGGCATTGCAGTTAATGCCATTGTCACTTTTTTGGAGTCAGCAAGGAAACTAATGTACGAGTCTCACTGCCGTCTACTTTACAATGTAATAAGCAGCCTTTGACTGTTCTTCGGTTAGTTTTTTCCTATTATTTTCATTCGTGTCACAGGAAGTTTTCTTATGACTGTTCTTTATTTATAGATGCTACTGTTCCTGACACTTAGAACCCTGAATTCAAGTAACTGAATAGCAGAAAAGGTTGCCATTGCAGTATACTAGGTCTGTGTTTTATAGATTGTGCTCCCTTAACCCCTTCACCCTCTCATATAGCTTCAGTATGGGAAGGAAAATGTTTTTTTGCAACAAAAAGGTATCATGTTCCCATTCAGCGTATGGGAACCTGGAGCTGGATTATAAAAGTAGAATGTACAGAATCTTTCCAGATTTTCACAGAATGTGACCATACCTCTCAACGTTCCCTAATTTTCAGGGATGTCCCTGATTTTGACTCAAATTTCAGCTCTGTCCCTATTAATTCTTCCTAACACTGGTGCCTTTTGAACAAAAGCTGGTGAATTATACTTAATAAATAACGCCAATAATTAAACGTTACAGATTTATTATACTTCGGGAAATGTATATTAATTCACACTGTCTTATTCTGTTACTGCCTCAAGTTAACAGAACTAAAATCCTTCAGGAAATGTATGTTAACACAAACCTTGTTACTGAAACACCTTTCTAAGTTTATAAGAGTAATATTTAAAATATGTCCCTATTTTTGAGGGATGGGAACAAGTTTGGTGGTACCATTAACTGCTGTGATGATGTCATGGTAGGGGGTGTGGCCAGTGTCATATTGGCCCACCCCCATGTCCCACTTTTGCCCGCTTTAAAGGTGGCAACCCTAGTTAGAGAAGGAGAGGAAAAGAGGCTTTACAACTAATTGGTGAGGCTCCACATGTGGAAGAAGTCAAGAATCAGGACTAGAAAGTTATGCTGAAAGAGTCCAAAGAAGTAGCAGAACTCTAGGAAAGAATTAATAAGAGTTAGTGTACATAAAGTCATTAAAATAATGAAGACCCTAATGGACTGTTTTAAAAGCAATGATAAAAGATTATGCACACTTAAGACAACCTCATCCAGCCATTCAAGTATCAGCCTTCCAAAAAGTAGAAAAAGAGCACAATAGGTGACCGACCGAGTGGGAAGCGGTGCAGGAGGATATTAAAGGAAAAACTTCTAGAGACTGGGGACAGAGACGAGAAAACTTAAGGTTTACAAATGTTCCTGAAGGGACTGAGGGTAGAGACCGATTTTTTTTTTTGGTGAAACAACTGACTAAATGGACTAGTTTACCCAAAGTAAACATTCTCCTTGACATGGCTCACTGAGTGTACACTTCTACAAGAGTGGTATCATGTTTCCTGAGACCCATTGTGGTGAAAATCTAAAAATTTTAGCTAAAGGAGCAACTGTTAATTATTCTATGGAATAAGAAGATTTATTGAAAATTGGAGAGAAGACAGTATTTTCAGATCATGATTATTTGCTAGGGTCCAGACTGAAAGGAAGCAAATTCACTCTACATCTCAGGCTGTGCAGAAGCATGGACCTAAAATTTAAATTGATTTATATTGCAGTTGTAAAGTTTTTTTTTGCCAATTGGCATAAAATCTTTCCTGGAATCGAACTGGAGAAATATGAGCTAGGACTTCAGACATAGGGTTTGTCTGAGAAAAAAATGAAAGGATTTCAGGAGAGAGGCAGCAACAGAGCAGGGGAGATGGCCAGTAGAACAATTCCCACAGTTCTGGAATAAAATGCAGGATAGACAGAGAGAAATTGAGAGATTTTGTTAATAAAATGGTGCCTGTTTGTGAAATGAACTGTAAAATATAAGATTAGGTTTAATGGGTAGTGGTAAAGAAACAACCCAAAGGTGGCTTTGAGAATGTTGACCTGGAATGTAAATGGTCACAGAGATAACATAAAGTCAAATAAACTATTAGCCTAGATCAGACAATATGGGGACAAATAACAGTGCTTCAGGAGGCACATTAATGGATTTATGGAAGGATCCCATGCAGGTGGACTAGAAGGAAGGAGAATGGGGGGTGATCATATTATTTACAAGAGGATCACCCATAAGTTTAGAGGAACAGAGAATAGATGAACAAGAAAGATTGGTGTTGCTTAGAGGATACTAGAGAGGGAATATGGTTACTTCAAGATTTCTTTTGTGGAGTATAAACAACAAAAGATGCAGTTAAAAACATTAGTGGTAAATAGCAGTTTGGAATGTGGTTACAAAAATGGGAAATGCAAGTCAGGGGCCAGGGGAGAAAGTAGTCACACCAGAAGGAAAGTTACTAGAGAGTTACCTTAAAGTACATGGACTGACAGATACGGGGTGGGGGGTAAGAGACCCTCCTTCCCTGTTGTAGAAGGAAGTAGCAGTCCAAACAAATCACAAAAACTGATAGGCCAAAGAAGAACCATAAAGACGATAGAGTTGGAGTATTGAGGATAAGAAAGAAATTATGTATTGCTACTATTATGCAACAAGCCCAGAATTTCCAGACACAAGATATACAAAATGGGTAAGAGAGAAATTAGATTAAAGAAAATCCTTTCACAAGAAAAACTGTCAGAAGCTTCAAATAAAAATTTGTGTTCACTAATACAACAGATTTGTGAAAAACATTATATAGACCAAGAAACTTTGAGCTGTTTGGAAAAAGAAGCACCTGGGGGGGGGGGGGGGTAAGAGACCCTCCTTCACTGTTGTAGAAGGAAGTAGCAGTCCAAACAAATCACAAAAACTGATAGGCCAAAGAAGAACCATAAAGACGACAGAGTGGAGTATTGAGGATACGAAAGAAATTATGTATTGCTACTATTATGCAACAAGCCCAGAATTTCCAGACACAAGATATACAAAAAGGGTAAGAGAGAAATTAGAGGAAAGAAAATCTTTTCACAAGAAAAACTGTCAGAAGCTTCAAATAAAAATTTGTGTTCACTAATACAACAGATTTGTGAAAAACATTATATAGACCAAGAAACTTTGAGCTGTTTGGAAAAAGAAGCACCTGAGGAAGTGAGAAAATATAAACAACAAAACCTAGAGCTTTTTGAAAAGTATAAAAAAGAAGTATGGACATGGGAAAGAAAGAGAGATTTGATATGGTGCAATATTTATGCAAAGTCAAAAGCCAAATTAATCAATACAAAAAAGGCAGCCCCAAAGATATTTGAAGAGAAATACAGGTAGAAACATCCAGATATGAAAAATTTCACAATAAAAATAATATCACAAAGTGGGAATGTAGAAAAGAAGATTAGTAAAGTAGAAGTTAAAAAATAGAAGTTGAAGTTATGGAATGCCTGCAACGTGAAGGATTTGGTGTAGAAGGTCTAACACAGTTTACATCACAGCATGATGGAACGAGTCCCCAGGGTAAGGAGAAACAGGAAGATCAGGAGACATCTGAAGAGTAAATATGGATATGGGAAAGAAAAAGAGATTTAATATGGTATAATATTTATGCAAAGGAGAAAGCAAAACTAATCAGTACAAAAAGAGCAGCACCAAAGATATTTGAAGCGAAATGCAGGCAAAGGAAACCGGGCATGGAAAACTTTACAGTACAAAAAATAAGAAGACAAAGAGGAAATGTATAAAAGAAGATTAGTAATGGAGAAATTAAAGAGATAGAAACTGATGTTATGGAGTACCTGCAAAGTGAAGGATTCAGTGTAGAATATCTTGACTCAGAAAGTACCACAGCAGGATAGAGCAATGGTCGTCCAAATTCTGGAGAAACCAGTGGAATGGGAAGCAACTGGTCAGTTGCCATAAGAAGATATTTTGAAGCCTTCCACATGAAACCATTATAAACTTTCACATGAAGCTGAACAACACAGGAAGGAACAGGAAACTGTGGCAACTCTGATGCAGTCAGTGTTGAGGAGTGATAGGCCAGTGAGTTACCATATGGCAGCAATGGATGACACAAGATGAAATTGAAGCGAATATGCCACAGAAAGATGTTATAGAACTTTCTATGGAATGCCTGTAGGAAATGGAGAACAAAAAATGTGCCCTCAGTTTAGAAGACAATGAGCTAATAGAAGAATTGCTTGATTTAATAGAGATAGATACATTGAGATCAATTAAAGAAATTGACTGCAGACGGTCAGTAAAACCCAAAAGTCAAAAGTTTAATAAAACAAATGAACACAGTAATTAGGAGTGTGCATAGAGATCAATTAATTCAATAATAATAATAATAATAATAATGTGCATTCAATATAACAGTAGTAAACAGGATACAACAGAAGTAAACAGGATATGTTGTTGTGCAGCTAAATTAATAACAAATAACATTCTACCACAGGGTAGTAAGGGAAAGGAAGGGGAGAAATCAGATACCATCATGGAAGTATAGAATAGAAAAAAACTGTAAAGCAATTAAGACTAGAAGTGCCCCTGTTAGAAGTGTGTAGAAGAGGGAACAGATCAGCAAAAATAATCAGAAAGATAGATGTGATAAAAGCAATGCCCAGTATAATAATAGATCATGCACTATTGCAAATAATAAACTTAAAATATCAACACAGGCAGAAAAACTTAGAAGATGCACAGATAAATAAAATGGAAAAGCACAAAATAAGTACTTTATTGATGACCCAAAAAAAAAATTATAGGGAACTGGGAAACAAGTTAAAAGGAATTGAAAGACCATCAATAAAAGAAGAAATAGGTACATTTTGGAGAAGCATTTATGAAGATCCTGTGGAATATAACAAAGATGCAAAATGGTAGACGAAGTAAAATAAAGAATACAAAGTTTAAAGGTACAGGATATGAGATGAAGCAACAGCCAGAGAGATTGAAACAAAGTTAAGAAAAGCTTCAAACTCGAAAACCCCAGGCCCTGATGCAGTACTTAATTTATAGTAAGTATTAACATCTTTGCATGAAGATTTAGCTACGAGTAAGAACTATATATATGCACACCTCGAAGAGACACCAACCTGGCTAATAACAGGAAAAACAATGCTCATACTTGAGTGCACCTGCAAGCTACCCTAAAAATTATAGACAAGTAACTTGCCTTCTGAGGACATAAACTATACACTGGAATTGATGTCAACAGAGTTTATAGTCATTTAGATGAAAACTCATTTATAGCAATAGAACAAAAGTGCAATAAAAGAAAGTCATATGGAACAAAGGATCATTTGTTGTTAAATAAAGTCATAGTAAAGAACTGCAAAAAGAGGAAGAATCTAAGTATGGCATAGATTGACTACAAAAAAGCATTTGAAAGTATCCCACATTCATGGAAAAAGTGTGCTTAAAATGTATAAGCTACACCTTACACTGGTGAACTACTTCACAGCGAACATGACAGTGGCAAGCCACTTTGTAGTTAAGCTCTGATAAAGAGGAAATTATTATTCCAAGGATAAAAATCCAAAGAGAAATATTTCAGGGTGACTGTCACCATTGTTTTGCCTTGCCCTTAACCAGTTGTCATGGCTATAATTTGGCTCCCAGAAAGCAACAAAGTGTAAAGACTTTCATCTTCTCTTTGTCGATGATTTAAAAAACTATTGCTCATGAGATGAGGAACTGAAAGTACAACTCAAGTAGTGAAAGTCAAAACTTTTTCAGATTATATAAGAATTTCATTTTGTCTTGATAGATGTGCAAAAGTAATCTTTAAAGCAGGAAAGCTACAGCACCAAGAAAACATCAGTTTGGGACAAGAATGGGATATAAAAAAACTTGAGCAAGAGGGAGTGTATAAATATTTGGGAACTGATGACAGATCAACAATAAAACATGAAGAAATACAAATAAAAACTTAGTAAGGAATATTTTAGAAGACTTAAATTAATTTTGAAAACAACGTTGACATCTAAGAACAAATTTCAAGCTGTAAACCAATTTGTTCTTCCTGTCGTAACTTACAGTTTTGGAGTGATTGACTGGCCCCAAAAGGTGTTGGATAGATTAGACAGGAAATCCTGAAGGATGCTTCATGCTCATCAAATGATTTATAAAAATCAGTGCATACCAAGATTATATATTCCCCATTCTGAAGGTATTATGGGCCTCCTTGAAATTGATTAAATGTATAGATCTGCAGTCGTGGGACTGCATACATATCTGCTGACCTCACAACAGTTGCACACCTCATTGCTAGTTGTAATATACTAATGGCAGAAGGACTGTATACTGAAAGGCATAGTATTGTGCAAGAATGTTGCACTGGGTAATGTGCAAACATTATAATACTGAAGTAGCTGAAAAACACTGGAAACATGAGCCACAAAGCATCATAGAAAATGATGAAGTCTACATCACGTGGGATCATCCATTACCAAGAGTTCAAAAGATAGATGAGAGAAAACTGGATATAGTGGTCCATGCAAAGAAGACAAAAGTAGAAAAGAAGCTAAAAGTAGCGTTGATCATCGAAGTAGCCACACCCAGTGGCTACAGTATCTTTGTGTACAGAGAGACACAAAGTTGTAAAATATCAGAATTTGCAGGTAGAAACGAGAGCAATGTGGAAGAAAGATATCCAGACAGTTCCAATAATAGTAGGAGCAACGGGTCTTATAAAAAAAGAATCTACAATCGTATTTAAAATTGTTACCATTACATGTAAATCTGTATAAACTGCAGAAGGAGTCATTACTGGGCACATATCGGGTGCTGCAAAGAATACTCCTGGCTGGCCTCAAAGACTGAAACAATACTAATTTCATGAACTTTATTCATATTCTGACTTAGGAATGGAGTCCATTCCCATCATGGTATTGATTTGGAGAAGTTAAAAAAAGGGAAGTAAGAGAGTTGATAAAAGATTTATGTATTTCTCAGAAAAATATGGGTGTTGGTCTAGATTAGATAGGGTATATGTAACTTAGGAGCACAAATTAAAAGAATTTTGACAGACCGTAGAAGAGATCATGCAAAGGCTCCTGACAAAGGTAGATGTAGTAGACATTGGAAATTTTCTGAGGATTAACTGAAAAATATGAAAAAAAGTACAATCTATTGCAGCAACTAAACTATGTTAAATTGAGTTGCAAGAGTGTCAAAGTAAAGTGAGGGATGGGAGAGATTTTAAGATGGGTTTAAAAGGATAATGGAAGAGGAAAAGAAATGTTGGAGTGAAAGAGAAAGTTTAAACTAGGGAGGATAAGTGATTTACAGGAAAGAGTGACTGGTATAAGTGAAAAAGGGCAAATAGAATTGGAAGAACTGGAGAGTAACTGGAGTGAGTATTTGATGGAAACAATCAAAAGACAAGTGATAATTAAACAGAGATATTTTGAAAATTCATCTAAATTGCAGCAGATCTTGACTTGTAAATTAAGACAGTAAAAAGTAGAGAGGGAAGCATAAGTAATGTAAGGGGTATTAAAATATGAAAAACTGAACAATTACTTAGAATCAATAGGGGAACATATTAATGGAATATCTCAACATTTTACTGCACAGAAAGAGGAAGCTGACTGACTGATTAAATTGGGTAAATGTTATGGTATTATATGGGACGGGTTACCTATAGAAATATGAAAAGAATGCAAATGTTGTTGTTCCAGTATGGACGAGGGCATTCGATACAATGCTGAGGGAGAGAAAAATCTCATGTTAGAAAAGTGCAGTAATATCTGTAATGCTGAAGGAGGATAGGGACCAGTAAACCAATTCTCATATTGCCCAGTCCTTGTTTTAAACTATGATTACAATGTGTTTATGGCCATATTGGCGGAAAGACTGGCCCATGTTTGGTTAATAATGTAGTCTGCAGGAGATTCAAAGCTTTTGGCAAATTCTCTTTGAAAAAAGTCACTTTCTTCTAGCTTCTCATTCTTTCCCTGAATCTAACTAGTCTGTGATTGTTGTAGGTCTTCAAATCTACATTATTGGCAAGAATAGTTAGCATCTGCTGATGTGAATAGAGTTTGTTGAAGATCCTACAGTTGTGTAGATTGAACTGTGACGGCTGACTCCTGTAAATGCTGTTACTGCCCACTTCCTTAATATTCACATTTTCACCAGATTTTGAGAGACTGACATAATTAATGCATCTGTTTTCCCAGGCAGGGAGACATAATGCAGGTGGCCTGTTGCACTATCAGCTTTATTTCTTTCTTAAATGCAATGCCCTGAAGTTATCAGAGGTAATGTCAGAAAGAAAGGCACTAGCCATTACAGTATGGTCTCTGTTAAAATTCCAAGGGCATAATTATGATCCTCAGAACAGTGAACTAAAAGTTCAGAAGTGGGTGAATGTATACTAAGTTTGAAGTTGCAGTTTCTTGGCGGTAATACACCTACTCCATTGCAGCGATCAGTGACTTTTGTTATATGTAAGTAGCAGAATGTAGGGGGACACAAACCTCCATGTAAAAAGTGCTTTAAACATGTAACACCGAGTCTATGAATTCACTGTTATTTGTTGGAACAATAGGACTCACAAGATCACGCCACTTGCACTTCTCATAAGTGGGTGATTATAGTTTACTGAGTGACTTATATGTAGGAGAGAATGTCTGCACTTACAGGCTAAGCTTTGAAATGGGTAAGAGCCGGGATTGTACTAGAAGAACGAAATGACAAAAGAGTGAATGCTCTTTCGTCGACAAGTAAAACCCGAACTCTGAAAACAGCAAAGTTATGGAACAGCAAAATTTTTTTTCCCAGGGAAAAAAAATCATTGGTCGCCAAAAAAAAATTATAAAGACAAAATAAAGTGGGGGGGCTTCACCCCCCCACACACACACACACCCTGTACTTAAATATACCAACTCTGAGATCACACCACAGTGGAGAAAACAGCATAGTCCCAAAAATGGCCCAGCTATTTTTTCCCTGGAAAAAAAGCTCTGTTCCGTAACTTTGCTGTTTTCAGACTTCGGGTTTTACGTGATGACAAAAGAGCGTTCGCTCTTAAGTAGCTTTGCTCTTCTAATACTGACCCATAAGACCCTAGGAACAGATTTAAAATCTTCGGCTACCTTCTTATGCGCAGTTATCTCCACTTCCTAATCTGAAAATAGAAAGTGACTCACCCATTGTCCTGGATGCGAATTTTTGGGAAGGACCCCTCATTAATTTCAATGCAACGTGCAAAGTTATTAAGGCTACCAACTCACATTAGGTCACTTTTGTCATAGTATGTTATAAGGTCATTGTTGGCTTGATCTACAAAGGACCCGTTTCAACCAGAACCCAGAAGTTAACACATAGAGAAGATCAGTGTAAGACAGTACAGTATAATAGCACAACGGTTGTATAAAAGCATACAGTGAAAATCATGAACACTAAGTAGAGAGGAGTATTAAACAAGTAAAACACGAAGATACGTACAAATACAAACACGAAGATATGTACAAATACACATTACTCATTGTAGTGTTTTGAACATGCTTTTTATAAGAAGAGCAGTATAACTATAACATTGAGACAAGAGCAGCTAGAAAGAGAGAAGTGTTAGTAGTAAGGCTTGGGTAGCAGTAGGATAGGGGAAAAATAAAAAAAAAAAAGAAAAGTGTAGCAGGAAGTAATGGGGAGGAGAAGTGGATTAGGGAAAGGTATTAATGTAAAGCCATAAGATTAAACTAATGCTTCTAGCTGAGAGCTAGGGACAAGGGGGTGGGTTGTGGGGTAGCAGAGCGAGGGAGGCAGGTCATTCCTTACAGAATTTGAAGCCCAGGAATCTTGGATATAAATAATTGAAGATTACAGGAAAAATGTCATGTTCCCCTAAACATTTGTCAAAACGATTAAACCTTCTGCGCAAGAATGGTTTCTTAGGAGGTGAAGCCCTATGACAAAATTTGAACTCAATGGTTATCACCTGCTACCTTTGTATCCCAAAGGAATAGCAAGCTACAATGATATAGCCTGAGTGTGACAGCTTTTAATTACTGAGTAGAAATGTAAATGTTTTCTGTGGACAGACTCTATCATCTTTAGATGCCAGAGCAACTTGGAGCACTTTGACTTGATTGTAGATAATATTGATATTCCAAGAAACAAAACTGAGGGGCTTAACCTTAACCACCAAATGCAAACATTAGTTGTATTTGTCTTAGTGCTATTTGATTAACCCAGGATGGAGTAGAAACACCCCTCCCCCAAAACAGTTAGAGAAACCTGAATGTGGATCACAGCAGAGCAAGTAATGAAACAGTCCCCTCATCTGCATCAGTACTGTGCGCAAAAGGGACTTGAAAGGATCAAGTAGTTGGAAGCCAACCAGCTTGGCCTTAATATAGGAAAGGAGGGAAGAATGTGAGTAAAAGAAACTCCAGTTTACAAGCAGAATAATTACCATTCTAGAGTATTGGAAAAACAAATGAGACATAACTTCTACCCTGTAGGAGTGAAACTCCCCAAACTTTGGTATGGGCCAGATTTTTCCAAATTCAGTGCACTATGGATGGGACCTTACCCACTCCACTGAATAGCACAGGATGACACTGTGAGTAAAAGCATGGTATACATTTCATAGTTTGCGTTCTCCTTTCTTTGTTATATTGCACCTCACTAAATAGAAAACCTTAGCATACCCTATGTGGGAAAAAGCGAGTCTCAACAAACTACATAATTGTGAAGAGAGGAATAATGTATACTGCTAAAATCAATTGTTAGAGACTTAACAAGAGGAATATTCCAAAAAGAGAAACACCCTGGTTGTCTGTTTAATGCTTCATTGCTTCACGCAACACAAATGTCCGGAGACCTAGATCAAAGAAAAAGGAAGGAAAGGGTGTCATAGGGAATGTAAGCAAAAACAAAATTTACACCAGACCGTCAAAGTGGGATTAATAGAAGGCAAGAAAGAAAAGTAGGGCACCAGAAAGGGGTCAAAAAATAGAAGTACGATGCTCCAGCGATCCACACAGTCATTGTGGTCGTATTCTAGGGCCATGGTGGTGCAGCTGTTAGCATTGTCGCCTCACAGCAAGAAGTTCTCCCGTTCGATTCTTGGCTGGAGCGCCTTCTGTGTGGAGCCTTGCATGTCCTCCCAGCAGTGAAATGATGTCTAAAGACATGCAGGTAGGTGCGTGCGTGAATGGGTGTGCCTTCCCTGAAGGTTGGGTATCGGGCTGGGAACTCGGCACCATAAAAATCAACTGCCAGTCTCATTGCGGATCTGAGTTCCGCTGTGGTGACCCCTAACCGGGAAAAGCCGAAAGACATACTACATTGTGGTCGTATTCTCTGGGTAATTGATTCCATGTCGTTGGCCTGGGTTTAGTGAAGGCCCTTTCTCCCTATGGTAGCAACAAAATGTGATGTCATCATAGTAATACTTCCATCCTGAGTACCTGTCAAGGAGTGTGGTGGTTCTCTTAATTGTAAGGATGATTTTAGTGGGGGGCATTTTCCCAGCATGGTTATTTTCAACAACTGAATGCTGAGAGGAATAGTTGTATCGTACTTCTCAACTCCAGTTTTTTGCAGAATATCCAGATTTTTTGCCTTGTATTTTTGGTCTGTTTCTCATAAAATTGTTGTTTTCTGGCAAATCATTAGCAAATCATTGAAGACTGAAGTCAGGGAATAATAACAGACATTTAAGTTTCAGACTTCATACCTGCCTGAAAATTCATGATGATATAAACCCTGCTACTACATGAAGTTTTTAAGTTTGTAGGAGCAGTATTTAAAAATTGTTCTGATTTTTGGGCCTTTGTCCCCCCATGTATGGCTTTGTCCGGATTTCTTGCTCTAAGAGGTTGAGAAGTATGAGTTGGACTGGTAGCCACTGAAATCTCTTTGGTGGCTATGCTTGTCTGCTAGTAGTGCAAAACGACACATTTTGTTTTCAATGCCTGTAGTTTTTGTGTGTTGGTGCTAGTGTGTAGCGTTAATGCAGGTAAGGCGTATTCAGTTTTGGGATTGAGGACATTTTTACCTATAGACTGCCTTGCAATTAGGGATTAATAGATGAGAAATTCCGTAGCAAAGTTTCTGTTGTGCAAATATTCTGTTAATTGTATTGATATGCCTTAAGAATGTTAAGGCAGACTCAAGGAGGACTTACATTTTTCCTGTATTACATTAGATAATGGAGTATTTTAGTTATCTCTTGCTATCATTGAAAGGGGGGACTGGCCAGTTTTTGAGGAGTAGCAAGTAGCATAATGCTAGATTTCTGAGGGTTAATTATTAATCTGTCACAGTTAGCCAGTTACAGAGATTGGTGAAGTTGTCCCGTAATCAACCACATAAAGGGATGTTTTGTCATAAACCTAGTAGATCCTTTGTGTACATAATTGTGTTGATGTGGGGTAGTTCATAAGGTACATTATTTATAGATAATAAGAACAAAAGGGGACAAGAACCCTGTGGTACTCCATTACTGACTGTGTGTCAAACAGGATATTGTAGTCGTATACCTGGAAAGTTCTGTTTTCCAGACAGCTGAACAGTTTCACAGTAATTCAGTACTTAAAGTGGGAAGAATCCAACAGTGTGACATATGTGAGGGTGGAAATATACATGAAATTGAAAGGCATCAAGATCAAGACTGCCATATATGTACTATCAAATGAATTGCTGCTTGAAAAGATTGCCATGCAGCAGGGCGGGAATGTAGGTGTGGTGTGAGGATGTACACTATGGGAAACTGTAGAAGACCCGTCTGGCAAGTGCTGGCAGAGAAATAAGGCTGTTTAACAACTGAACTTTGCAAAAATGCTGCCAACGTGTAACAGACCCGTGAGAGAGAGTGGGGGAATGGTTGCTCCATTAAGACTTTAAAAATATGCCATTAACTATTCAGTTTCAAAACATTTGTTAACAGGAAATTAATTTATGGAATGTTTCATATATGAAATTATAATAAAACTTTAACAAAAAAATTCTGACATTTTTGAGAAATCCCTTCAGACTGCGAAGCCCTGAGTAGTAGCCTGTTTAGCTTATGCCTAAATATAGCAGTGCGTGTGGGACCTAGTAAAGGTATTTTGCTGCAGTAGAGGCAGTGCTGTCCCAGAGACAATACATAGTTTTGTATATGGAGCAGAAGAGAAATACTGGGACAGTGTTATCTAGAACTATGTGACCTTTTATGGCCAGGACATTTCAAACTACTGGTTGAATTCACTGGATGGAGTTTAGGTTGTATAACCCCATATTTTGACACATTTCAAGCAGTATGTGCAACTGTTGGAAATTCAGATAGTTGCTATACATTGCAGAAAAGCTTGACAAAGAATATGCTCAAATGGCTTTATCAATGAAGATGGCTATTGAAGATGTTTTATGTGGAAGTTGTAAGAAATACTTAAAAAGCTCTACATAGGATGGAAGTATAGTGCCAAATTACATGTACATATAAGAAATAAACAGATCTAATTATAAATACCACAGTTCAGTATGAATTCCACTACCATTTCACTTAATATCAGGTGGTCTTGCTAGACTGTAAACAATTGGTTATGTTTGTACATTTTTATTTCAAAATATACCTTATTTTAAACCATATTTTTCTGTTACATCTGGTTTACTCAGTTATACCCAACTTGGAATTAAACAGTGCTCTTCACAGGAAAAGAGGAGTATTCATTTTGCAGTTCATTGGTTAATCTGTGAAGATTAAATTCTTGAAAAAAAAATTCTCATTATAACTCTAGTTTATGCGGAAGGTGATGTAAAAAGATTACACATAGCAAAGAAACCTTCCATTCCGTTGCTTTCTTCAGGAGCCATGCATATATATCCAGCATCAGAACACATGCTAATAATGTCTGCATGTTAAGTTGTCAAACTCGCCTTCATTCTTGCTGGATGGGTTCAGAGCCGATCCTCGGCTCCAACTCGGCACTTGCTAAGCTCGAGAGCTAATTTTACCAGCTCGAGGCAACCCTATATCCCATGATGCAAGGCGTGACTACCCCAGATCTTGTTTGCCGCTTTGCAAAGAGGTCTCCTTTTACCAGCTCAGGTAAAATTGTAGTATTTTATACTAAAGTTCAGTCAAAAAATGTTTCTTTTTTCCTGATTTCCTTTCCTAAAAGTTAGTTTTAACTAATACCTAACTGTCTTGCCCTATATTCCCTTTCTCCTTTATATAGCGATAGATGTTAAGTTGTCAATCTCGCCTTCATTCTTGCTGGATGGGTTCGGAGCCGATCCTCGGCTCCGACTCGGCACTCGCTTTAGCTCGAGAACTCCTTTTACCAGCTTGAGGCAACCCTATATCCCATGATGCAAGGCGGAACTACCTCAGATCTCGTTTGCCGCTTAGCGAAAGAGGTCTCCTTTGCCAGCTGAGGTAAGTTTTTTCTTGTTAAAGAAGAAAAAGTTCAGTTAGGGATTTATTTTTTCCTTTTAGTGTTAGATTAGCTTGTACTTAGTTTACAGCCCACCCTATTCCCTTCCTTTTAAACTTTTATAACAGTTTTCAGTTTAAAGTTTTAGTCAGGCCTAGTTCCCCAAGTTATTCCCTTCCTGTGTGTCTGTGTAGGGATTAAGTTGTGTGTTTGTGGGGACTGTTTGTGTCTATCCTTTTTTAGGATGTCTAAGGAAGGCAAGGTCTCAGGCTTCAAGAAGTGTGACCAGTGCTGTCAGAAAATGTCCCTGACAGACGGTCACACTTCTTGTGTATTGCCTGGGGCCTTTGCACCTGCAGGACTCCTGTGCGTTGTGTCATGCTTTTAGCCAGAGAGTCCTGCAGGAAAGGAGGAACAAATTAATCCTCCGAGGTTTACTTAAACCTGAAGGTTCTCCTCCTAAGTCAGGGCAGGAAAACCTCTTAAGTCACCGAAGGCTCAGGCTACAGTGTCCAAGCCTCCTCCGGTGGCTCCGGCTCCGTCGGAGCCGATATCGGCTCCAGCTGGAGTCGATACTTCTTCTGTTAGAGTAGTGGGTTCGGTGCCGGCCGGCTCCGATACCCTGACTACTGTGGCCTTGTTGGCTCCGGCTGGAGCCGACACTTTATCCAGCATCGGAGCCGAGATATCCTCGGCTCCATCTGGGGTACAAGGGACTTCGGCTCCGATGGCTTCGACCCGTAAGAGATCCCGGTCCCCTTCGATACTAAGTATTCACTCGGCCCGGGTCTCCTCTTTTGTCGGAGCGGAGCCATCGGAGCCGATCTTCGAGATCTTCCAGGCTGTCTGACCACGATTTGGAGGGGGTGGTAAGCTGGCTGTTGAAGTCTCAGGCACTGGCCCAAATGCTCCATAGCCCGTCTCAACAGACTTCGGCTATAGCCCCGATTCTTGAGATTCCTCCTCCGACACCACACCAGAGTTCGGAGCCGGAGCTTCTTGGGACAGCGACTGTTTCGATGTCGGAGCCGATACATGCTCCGGCTCCGTCATCTTGGCTCGATCTCCTCCTTGAGACTTTCCTTGGAGGGATCCGGTCGCCGGGTTTCCACTGTCGGCTCCGAGGGGCTAGTGGCATCGGACCCTTGTCCGACCCGCTCTCCCTCTCGGGGCTTTGGTAAGCTCGGCGCCGACATCGGCCTCGGAGCCTTCTCTCTCCTTGGAGCCGACCATTCCTGTCTCTTCGGAGCGGGTGTGTTCAGGTCTCCCGGGGAGAGGAGCCTTTGAGGTGATGAGGAGTGTCCTGGCCTCTGAGCCTGGTCAACGGTCTATCCCTCTAGCTCCTCCCTCATCAGTGCCTGCAGATGCCTCTTGCCAGCCTCTTGCTCTCAGGCCCAGGGATCCATCGCCCCAGGTTTCCCCACTGGGAATTTCCTCCTCTTCTGAGGTTTCTCCTGACCCTGCAGGGGAACCCCCTCGGAAGAGGACGTGTAAGAGGAAACACACAGACTCCCCTGAGTCTACTACATCTGATACCGACTTAGATGAGTCGGAGGGTTCCCCACGGTCCCCCTCTGAGGATGTCTCATTTTCAGACATCCTTGAGCTCCTCAAACAGAGGGGGAATTGGCCCTCCATTGACCCCTCCGAGGATGAGTCGGTATACCTGGAGGCTTTTGGATCCCGACCCTCCACCTCCTGGGTGTCTCCGCCTTTCGACCCACTCATGCAGGTAGTGGCTCGGAAGGCGTGGGCGGCTCCAGATTCTGTGGAACCTGTCCCCAGGAGACCATCCAAGTTCATCTTGGCCCCTTCGGATAAACAATTCCTATCCAAAGGTGTCTCTGTGGATGCTATGGTGGTAGCGGCGGCCACTAAGAAGGAATTGGCGGATCCTTCAGTACCTGTCCATCCTCCTAATAAGGATTCTAGGACCATGGACAGGTATGGAAAGCGGATGTTTTCTTCAGCGACCTTTGCTATGCGTTCGCTGAATTATCTTTGTCACTTCACCAGACTTCAACGAGATATTCTCAAGGAACTGGGAGAAGTAGTCCAGGATCCTTCTGCTGCTGGGGCTCAGGAAAAGATTGCCTCTCAGCTTGCTATCCTGAATTCTATATCTAACTCCTCCATGCAGCTCATATCTTATGCGGCCGATGGAGCGAGCAGGGCCGCAGGCACAGGTGTTGCTCTTAGACGCCAAGCCTGGATGCGGCTGTGTAATTTTGCGGACCCCTTTAAGGCGTCCTTCACCAACACCCCCTTTGACGGTTCGGCTTTGTTCGGACCTCAGGTGAAGGATACTTTGACCAGATGTGAGCAGGACGGTAAAACTCTTTCTGCCGTTGGAGTCCAGTTTTCCACTCCTTCTAGACCATATTCCAAGGGTCAGAAGGGGGGGAAGATGTGGTTCCGTAAAGCCCAAGGAGCTACACCGGACACACGTGGTCAGTTTACCCCCAGAGGCAGAGGGGGTAACAATAATAGACGCCGCCCTAGAGGCAGGGGGGTCCTCAGAACCAGGGCAACAGGGAGTCTCTTCCTGAGAAGCCCTTTCAGCATCCCTGAGGTGTTGCCCGACTGCCCACCCTTGGAGGCAGTCGGGGGAAGAATTTCGCTGTACCCAGTAGCCTGGCAATCCCTATCACAAGAGAAGTGGGTACAGTCGATCATATCCGAGGGTTACAAAATCCCCTTCGAAAGGTTTCCCGTACCTCTACAATCCCTTCCAGACATCTCACCCGGTCAAAGGGATTTGGCAAGACAGGAAGTTTCAAAACTCCTGGAAAAAAGAGCCATCCAAACAGTGCCGGCAGACCAAGTAGGATCCGGCTTCTACTCAAGATTCTTTTTGGTCCCCAAAAGGACGGGAGATTGGAGACCAATACTAGACCTAAGCAGACTAAACAAGTCTGTCAGAAAGGCAAAGTTCCGGATGGTCACGCTGCAATCCTATCTGCCCTTTCTGGGCAAGGACAACTGGATGTGCTCTATAGACCTTCAAGATGCGTACTATCACATAAAGATTCACAGACGCTCCAGAAGGTTTCTCCGCCTTCGGCTGGGAGCCAGTCATTACCAATTCAGAGCACTGCCCTTTGGCCTCACTTCAGCCCCCAGAGTGTTCACCAAATGCATGGCAGTGGTCACAGCTCATCTGAGACGTCGAGGATTCCAGGTGTTTCCTTATTTGGACGACTGGCTCCTCTCCGCCACCTCCAAGCATCAGCTTCTTCGGTCCAGAGACTACACCCTACAGCTTTGCAAGAGTCTAGGAATTTCGGTAAATTTCGAAAAATCCTCTCTGCTGCCTTGCCAATCTATCACCTTTATAGGCGCAGAGTTAAATACCGTCAAAATGTTAGCCAGGCTAACAGATCAAAGGATTCTGGACATCCAGAAATTTGTTCAGCTTCTGTTACAAAGCAACAAGATCAAAGCCAGGTTTGTCTTGAAAGTTCTAGGCCTAATGGCTGCAGCCATTGTTCTTCTTCCACTGGCTCGCTTCCACATGCGTCTCCTGCAGTGGATGTTATTCACGCAGTGGTCGTACCACGATCTGCCCATGAGACACGAGATCTTAGTGACACAGTCTTGCAGGGCTCATCTACGATGGTGGATATCTTCCCCTCTTCTTCATCAGGGCCGACCCTTTGTTCCCCTCCTCCAGTTGCCACAGTCACCACGGATGCCTCTCTGATCGGGTGGGGGGGCATTATCAGGGCAGGATGGTCCATGGGACGTGGCAACCCATAGAATACCACCTGCACATAAATGTCCTGGAGATGAGAGCAGTGCTTTTAATGTTGCAAGCCCTCGACGACTTTCTTCCCACAGGGACTATTGCAGTACAGACGGACAACATGTCCGTGGTCTGGTACATCAACAAACAGGGCGGAACCAGGTCCTATCCTTTATGTCGAGAGGCTCTCAGACTTTGGCAATGGGCGATCTCTTCTCAGCGGTTTCTGATAGCAACGCACATCCCTGGCAGGTCCAACCTATTGGCGGACAGGCTAAGCAGATCTATTCTGATGCCTCACGAGTGGTCTCTCAATCAATCTGTAGTGGATCAGATTTTTCTGAAGTGGGGCACCCCTTGTTGCGATCTTTTCGCTACCCCTCAAAACAGCAAGTGCCCAAATTACTTCACACTATTTCCTCTTCCAGGCCAACCCTTGAGAGACTCTCTAACCCAGGATTGGCCTCGGGGACTTCTTTATGCTTTTCCTCCCTTTCCATTGATTCCACAAGTCATTCAGAAAGCCACCGTTTTGAGAGCCAAATTGATCCTCATTGCTCCATATTGGCCTCGACAAATTTGGTTTCCATCTCTACATCATCATCTTCTGGTGCAGCCCTGGCATCTGGACCCAGTTCCGGATCTTTTGATCCACCAGTCGGGTCAGCAGCACCGGGCCATTCATTCTCTCAACCTCACTGCTTGGTTGCTCCACTTCCTTCCATAGCCAGGCTACCAATGATTTCTGACTCAGTCAGAGACATTTTAGTATCTTCTTTAAAGTCGTCCACTAGAACTGTTTATGCTAGCAAGTGGCGACGTTTTTCGATTTGGGCAAACGCCAGAAATATTGATCCTTTCACCGCTCCTGTACATTCTGTTTTGGATTTCCTGGCGGAGGTTTTTCATTCGGGATCTTCGTCATCTACAGTCAAAGTACAACTGGCTGCTATTTCCAAGTATCATGTTGGCTTGCATGACAATAACATCATGTCTCATAGGTTATGCAAAGCCTTTTTAAGAGGAGTTTTTCTCCTCAAACCGCCTGTGAAACATCCTCCTCCGCAATGGGATCTAATCTTAATGTTGGCATCCCTAATTCTATCTCCTTTCGAACCGTCTGCTACGTGTTCTTTAAAGTTATTGACGTGGAAGACTATTTTTTTTGCTGGCCGTTACTTCGGCAAGAAGAGTTTCTGAGATTCAGGCCCTCTGTATTCGTTCACCTTATCTGGTTTTTCATAAGGATAGGGTTTCGCTCAGAACTAACCCTTCCTTTCTTCCCAAGGTTGTATCTCAAGCCAATATTAACCAATCTATTGATCTACCAGTTTTCTTTCCTAACTATTCTGACAGAGCTGAACAGAAGCTGCATTTTTTGGATGTTCATCGTCAGCTCAGGTACTACTTGCATAGGACTAAACAAATTAGAAAATCAGACCAATTGTTTGTCTCCTATGCAGAAAACAGGTTAGGTCTTCCAGTTTCTAAAGTGACCATATCTAGATGGTTGACTTCCACCATTTCCTATGTGTACTCTCTAAGGGGCAAACAACTACCTTCTAAGCCAAAAGCACATTCGACCAGGAGTCTATCCACCTCTGTAGCCTTTCAGGATAGACTTCCCATTGACACTATTTGTGCAGCAGCTACTTGGGCCATGCCTCATACCTTTGTGTCTCATTACAAGTTGGATTTGGCCTCCAGAGATAGGGCCAGTTTTGGTTCCACAGTTCTCAAGAGTCTGTTCCATTGAGCCACCCGGGATACAGGTGCTAGGGACGCTGTCCCATCCAGCAAGAATGAAGGCGAGATTGACAACTTAACATTTAGAAGTTATGTACCTACCATAACGTTCCATGTTAGTTGTCTTCTCTCGCCTTCTTTCTTGCGTCCCTCCCTCCTTCCCCCTGGCCTGGACAGATCTTGGAGAGTTCCTATTAGATTGCTTCCTCTGGAGCATTGTTATGAGGACTTCTTTTAGGAATCATGGTTCCTAATTATGTTAGGATAAGTCTTTAGCAGGGTCAGTTAGCTGCCAAACGAGATCTGAGGTAGTTCCGCCTTGCATCATGGGATATAGGGTTGCCTTGAGCTGGTAAAAGGAGTTCTCGAGCTAAAGCGAGTGCCGAGTCGGAGCCGAGGATCGGCTCCGAACCCATCCAACAAGAAAGAAGGCGAGAGAAGACAACTAACATGGAACGTTATGGTAGGTACATAACTTCTAATTTTTCCTCCCTTCAGGCCTTAAGCCTCCCTTCCATTCATTTTCTGTCAGGGAGTGTGTGTGTGTTTTTCAGTTTTCCCTGTATTTTATTAGATAACTGTGTGACTGGTGTGTGTCGATGTTTTGTGTTTGGCATACCATGTCAAAAGAAGTAAAGGTCTCAGGCTTCAAGAAGTGTGACTCGTGCTGTCAGAAAATGTCTCTGACAGACGTTCACACTTCTTGTGTGTACTGCCTGGGGTCTTTACACCTGCAGGACTCCTGTGCTATTTGTCACTCCTTCAGCCAGAGAGTCCTGCAGGAACGTCGTAACAAGTTAATTCTTCGTGGCTTGTTGAAGCCAGAGGGTTCCCCGACCAAGACTGGGTCGGCAAAGCCCTCTAAGCCACCTAAAGCCCAGGCTGTGGTTCTTAAGCCTTCGGCGGTGGCTCCGACTCCTTCGGAGTCGAGATCGGCTCTGGCTGGAGCCGATCTTTCTACCTCTGAGGTGGTGGTATCGGCGCTGACTGGCTCCGATACACTTGTACCTATGTCGATGTCGGCTCCGGCTGGAGCCGACGTCTCCTTGACCAGGACTGGTGCCGATAAGCTGTCAGCTCCATCTGGAACCGAAGGGTCTTCGGCTCCGATGGCTCTTTCCAAGAAGAGATCTCGGTCCCCTTCCCTAGAGTCGATTCGCTCGGCTCTGGGATCTCCTCTACTTTCGGAGTGGAGCCATCGGAGATCTTCAAGGTCTTCCAGGCTGTCAGACCATGACTTGGAGAGGGTGGTAAGTAGACTGCTGAAGTCACAGGCACTGGCCCAGATGCTCCATAGCCCGTCTCAGCAGACAACCGCTATCCCTCATCCCCCTGAAATTCCTCCTCCGACTCTCCTTCAGAGTTCGGAGATGGAGCTTCTTGGAACGTTGACCGTGGGTACGCCGGAGCCGATACTTCCCCTGTCGGCTCCGTCATCTTCGACTCCGATTTCCTCCATGAGACCTTCCGTGGAGGGATCCGGTTGTCGAGTTTCCCTTGTCGGCTCCGAGGGGGCGAGTGGCATCGGACCCTTGTCCGACCCCGCTCTCCCTCTTGGAGCTTCGGCATTGGTGAGCTCGGCACCGACATCGGCCTCGGAGCCTTCTCTTTCAGTGGGACCGGGGATTTCTGTCTCTTCGGAGCGGGAGTCTTCTGGCCTCCCTGGGAGGGGAGCCTTTGAGGTGATGAGGAGTGTTCTAGCCCCGGAGCTGAGTCAACGGTCAATTGCATTAGCTCCTCCCTCTTCAGTGCCTGTTGATGTCTCTTGCCATTTTCTTGCTCCCAGACCCAGAGATCCATCACCCCAGGTTTCCCCATTGGGAAGAACTTCCTCTTCCGAGGTTTCTCCTGATCCTTCCGGAGAACCCAGCGAAGAGGCGTGCAAGAGGAAGCACACAGACTCCCCCGAGTCTACGACATCAGATACCGACTTAGATGAGTCGGAGGGTTCCCCATGGTCCCCCTCTGAGGATGTCTCCTTTTCAGACATCCTGGAACTCCTTAAGCAGAGGGGGAACTGGCCTTCCATTAACCCCTCCGAGGATGAGTCGGTATACCTGGAGGCTTTTGGATCTCGACCTTCCACCTCCTGGGTGTCTCCGCCTTTCGACCCGCTCATGCAAGTGGTGGCTCGAAAGGCGTGGGCGGCCCCGGATTCTGTGGAACCAGTCCCCAGGAGGCCTTCTAAATTCATCACGGCCCCCGCAGACAAACAGTTTCTTACCAAGGGTGTCCCTGTTGATGCCATGGTGGTGGCGGCTGCCACCAAGAAGGAACTTTAAGATCTTTCTGTACCTGTCCATCCTCCTAACAAGGACTCTAGGACCATGGATAGGTACGGTAAGCGGATGTTTTTTTCAGCGACCTTTGCTATGCGCTCGCTGAACTATCTCTGTCACTTTACCCGGCTTCAGAGAGACATTCTCAAGGAACTAGGTGAGGTAGTTCAGGATCCGTCAGCTGCTGGGGCTCAAGAAAAGATTGCCTCACAGCTAGGAATCCTAAATTCTATAACTAACTCCTCCATGCGGCTCATTTCTTATGCAGCCGATGGGGCGAGTAGAGCCGCAGGCACAGGAGTGGCACTTAGGCGTCAGTCCTGGATGCGGCTTTGTAATTTCGTGGATCCCTTTAAGGCATCCTTCACTAATACTCCCTTCGATGGTTCGGCTTTGTTCGGGCCTCAGGTGAAGGACACATTGACCAGGTGTGACTCTTTCTGCCATAGGAGTCCATTTCTCCACCCCTTCAAGACCCTATCCCAAAGGTCAGAAGGGGGGGGGAAATGTGGTTTCGTAAATCTCAAGGAGTCACGCCGGATGCATGTGGTCAGTTTACCCCCAGAGGCAGAGGGGGTAATAACAATAGACGCCGCCCTAGGGGCAGAGGGGGTCCGCAGAATCAAGGTAGCAGGGAGCCTCTCTCTGATAAACCCTTCCAGCATCCCTGAGGTGTTGCCCGACTGTCCACCCTTGGAGGCAGTCGGGGGAAGATTGTCGCTGTACCCAACAGCCTGGCGTTCCCTTTCTCAAGACAAATGGGTACAGTCGATCATATCCGAGGGTTACAATATCCCTTTCGAGAGATATCCCGTTCCTCATCAATCCCTTCCAGACATTGCACCTGGTCTAAGGGAATTGACAAAGTTGGAGGTACCAAAGCTCCTAGCAAAAAGAGCCATCCAACTAGTGCCAGCAGACCAAGTAGGATCCGGAATCTACTCAAGATTCTTTTTGGTCCCCAAAAAGACGGGAGATTGGAGACCAATTTTAGACCTCAGCAAACTAAACAAGTTTGTCAAGAAGGCAAGGTTCCGGATGGTCACGCTTCAGTCCATTCTACCCTTTTTGGGCAAGGACAACTGGATGTGCTCAATAGACCTTCAGGATGCGTACTATCACATAAAAATTCACAGGCGCTCCAGAAGGTTTCTCCGCTTTCGGCTGGGGACCAGTCATTTTCAATTCAGAGCCCTGCCCTTTGGCCTCACTACAGCCCCCAGAGTGTTCACCAAATGCATGGCAGTGGTCACGGCTCACCTGAGATGTCAAGGATTCCAGGTGTTTCCATATCTAGACGACTGGCTCATCTCTGCCAACACCAGGCATCAACTTCTCAAGGCCAGGGACTACACTCTTCACATCTGCAACCAGTTAGGGATCTCTATAAACTTCAAAAAATCTTCATTGTCTCCTTGCCAATCTATAACCTTTATAGGCGCAGAATTAGACACTGTCGGGATGTCAGCAAGACTCACAAACCAAAGAATTCTGGACATTCAAAAGTATGTTCTGATCATACTACTCAGCAAAAAGATCAAGGCTAGATTTGTCCTGAAGGTGCTAGGTCTTATGGCTGCGGCCATCGTACTGCTTCCTTTAGCTCGCTTCCACATGCGTCTTCTGCAGTGGATGTTGTTCACCCAGTGGTCATTCCAGCAGCTTCCCATGCACCACGAGATCTTCATGACGCAATCCTGCAAGAGTCACCTAACCTGGTGGATGTCTTCTCCACAACTCCATCAGGGCCGACTGTTTGTTCCCCCAGTTCCGGTTGCCACAGTCACTTCGGATGCCTCTCTGATCGGGTGGGGGGGCATTATCAGGGCAGGATGGTCCATGGGACTTGGCAACCCATAGAATACCATCTGCACATAAATGTCCTAGAGTTGAGAGCGGTGCTTTTAACGTTGCAAGCCCTCAGCGACTTTCTTCCTTTAGGAACTATTGCAGTTCAGACGGACAACATGTCCGTAGTCTGGTATATCAACAAACAGGGCGGGACCAAGTCCTATCCACTGTGTCGAGAAGCTCTCAGACTTTGGCAATAGGCAATCTCCTCTCATCGGTTTCTGATAGCAACGCATATCCCCAGGAAATCCAACCTCTTAGCGGACAGACTGAGCAGAGCTATTCTCATTCCACACGAGTGGTGTCTCATACAATCAGTAGTGGACGAGATTTTTCAGAAGTGGGGCGTCCCTTGCTGCGACCTTTTTGCTACACCCCAAAACAGCAAATGCCCAGACTTCTTCTCCCTCTTTCCACTACCAGGCCATCCCCCAGAGATGCTCTAACCCAGGATTGGCCCCGGGGACTTCTTTATGCCTTTCCTCCATTCCCGCTAATACCTCAAGTGATTCAGAAAGCTACCGTCTTGAAAGCCAAATTGATTCTCATTGCCCCTTACTGGCCTCGACAAATTTGGTTTCCGTCCCTACATCGTCATCTCTTGGTTCAGCCTTGGCATCTGGATCCATTTCCAGATCTTCTGACCCACCATTCGGGTCATCTGCACCAGGCCATTCATTCTCTCAACCTCACTGCTTGGTTGCTCCACTTCCTTCCTTAGCCAGGCTTCCTATGATTTCTAATCCCATGCGAGATGATATAGTAGCTTCTCTAAAGTCCTCTACCAGAAGGATTTATGCTAGTAAATGGCAGCGTTTTTCCTTCTGGGCAAAGTCCAGAGACATAGATCCCTTTACTGCTCCAGTGCAGTCAGTCTTGGACTTCCTAGCTGAGATTTTTCAGTCGGGCTCTTCTTCCTTGACAGTTAAGGTTCAGCTGGCAGTGATCTCAAATTTTCATGTTGGCTTAGCGGATCAAAACATAATGTCTCACAAGCTTTGCAAAGCCTTTCTTAGAGGGATCTTTCTGCTGAAACCCCAGTCAAAGATCCCCCTCCGGAATGGGACCTAAATTTAATGCTGGCATCCTTGATTTTGCCCCCCTTTGAACCGGCTGCTACATGCTCATTGAAATTTCTTTCCTGGAAGACAATTTTTCTGGTTGCTGTTACTTCAGCAAGGAGGGTGTCTGAACTTCACACTCTCTGTGTCCGTCCACCATACTTGGTTTTCCACAAAGATAGAGTGTCTTTAAGAACTAATCCATCTTTTTTGTCCAAGGTTGCTTCCCAGATGAATATTAACCAATCTATTGAATTGCCAGTTTTTTTCCCTAATTATTCTGACAGAGCGGAACAGAAACTTCATTGTTTGGATATCCATCGCCAACTCAGATATTATTTGGACAGAACTAAACAATTCAGAAAATCTGATCAACTGTTTCTTTCTTATGCAGAAAACAGGAAGGGTCTTCCGGTCTCCAAGGTGACCTTATCCAGATGGTTGTCTTCTATCATTTCTCATGTTTATCTCCTTAGGGGCAAGCAACTGCCCTCGAAACCAAACACACATTCTACCAGGTGCCTAGCCACTTCCACAGCATTTCAGGATAGGCTGCCTATTGACACCATTTGTGCGGCAGCCACTTGGGCCACTCCTCACACCTTTGTCTCTCATTATAAATTGGACTTGGCCTCCAGGGAGAGGGCAAAGTTTGGTTCCACAGTTCTCAAGAGTCTGTTCCATTGAGCCACCCAGGATAGAGGTGCTAGGGACGCGGTCCCATCCAGCAAGAATGAAGGCGAGTTTGACAACTTAACATTAAGAAGTTATGTACCTACCATAACGTTCCATGCTAGTTGTCTTCTCTCGCCTTCTTTCTTGCATCCCTCCCTCCTTCCCCCTAGCCTGGACAGACCTTGAAGTTGTACTCTTCGCTGGGTACAGTTCATTCTTTCTATGGACCCCCAGTAGGAAGTGTCACTAGTCTCTAGTGGTTATTTGTTTTGTTTCTTTCCACATTTAGTTCCTCTTCTTCCTTTCTGGGAAGAAGGTTACTGGCAGGGTTTTTTCATAGCTACCAAACGAGATCTGGGGTAGTCACGCCTTGCATCATGGGATATAGGGTTGCCTCGAGCTGGTAAAATTAGCTCTCGAGCTTAGCAAGTGCCGAGTCGGAGCCGAGGATTGGCTCCGAACCCATCCAGCAAGAAAGAAGGCGAGAGAAGACAACTAACATGGAACGTTATGGTAGGTACATAACTTCTTATTTTATAAGCTAATGTTCCACCCTCTGGTAACAGTATTGTGGATTTATCATTTGTGGAGAATAGACTTAAAACTAAAACATTTTAACTGACACAGAGGTTGGGTGTATCTTTATTAGTTCACAGGCTGCCAAGGTTGTTGTGTACTTACAGCAGATGTGATTAAAGAATGCGAAAACACTGTGGACAAAAGGAGCATGCAGGATTGTCAGAGTCAGATTAGTAAGGGGGCTGATGAAACTGCATCTCCAGGCCTACGTGTTTGAAGTAGCCCTTCTTCTAACCTTGTTTAATATGAAATCATGTGCAGTTATCACACTTAATAAACAAGCCCATTATTAGATTTCAGTTCCAGGCCCATGAGGCCCGTAATCCAGTTCTGAGGATAGTGGCATGTCTGGCAGAAGACAGATTGAAAAGGGTGAAATCATGAGGTAGTTCTGACATGCAGAAGGAAAGCATTTCATTAAGAGGGCAAATTGAGAACAGAGAAAATATTAGTGGGTGATGACAGCATGCAGAACAGTGACATGTCCTGGGGAGGGCATACCTACATCAAATTTGGACAAGATTGTGGAGCTTCTGGGTGGCACTTCTGAAGTAATGCTCTGCATAAGATATTTTGACAGTTTTTATATGTTTATACTACTTTAGATGGCCTAACAGATTCTGTATTTACAAGGTCTGGGCAACTGGGCATGGAAGTGGCTGAAGTGGTGTAGTTTGTGGCTTTATGGGGATGGTAGTATAGGCATACAGTGAAGACACAGCACAGGATCTCACAGTAAACTAGAAGCAGCAGGACCTGTTTCAGATGTATAGGCCTGCATCTGCAGTTCCATCAGAAAGGAGTGGACAGATTCCTGAGGGAGGTGTCTTCACCATCTGCTTTTAGTGTTTGAGTGATGGCAGAGACAGACCTATGCTGTGCTGTTTTTGACATGCATGAATGTCATGGTGTCTGATAATCATGGGTCTTGCCTCTGAAATTGTGGAGAAAATTCCTCACTCCCTCCTCCCAGTATGAATGATTGAAACACAGCCCTAGGCTTTGCAATTTCTGTCAGGTCACCTACTAGCTTCCAGAAAGGAATTCATTTCCATTCCTAAAATATGCTAAAGTCATTTTAGTGCTACCTTTGGGCACAGAACCCATAGGTAATGAATTCTTTGATTCAGGAAATGGGATCAGACTTCATGTATTATCATGAGGTTCGAAAAAATGCACTTTCATATATCATAACCACATTTTCTATAGTTTGAGAAAACATGGGTTCTTTGTAAAAGAGGTTGCATAGCTATGTTGTATTTAACGGTTTAATAACTGGAATATTGTTTTCTTCTACAGTTGGTCCTGAGACCAAAATTTTCCGGAAGAGAAGGCATGATGGAAAATACACATTCTCTTGCCATGCTTCAGAATTCTTTCCCAGTGCTCTCAGCATAAAATGGATTAATATCAAAACCAATGAGAAAAAAGAATATACAGCTGAAGCTTTACCAAACTCTGATGGCACATTCCAGGCATGGGTTGACATTGATAGTGATCTAGAGTGTGCCCGTGACTTAGTCTGCATGATAACACATGGCAACTCCAGTGAAGAACACCGTATACCTGCTGGTAAGTTATATGAGAAAAAAGTATTAGGGAAATATATTATTTGGCTTATGGAGGGACTTGGTAGTTGATCATGAGTAGTGGTTTACCTCCCTTCACTGCTGGGTAACATATGTATCACGTACCTCATATTGTTATCGCCATTTCTTGTTCATTTTTTACTCAGTGGGGTTTTCCCATTGCCGCAAAAATAAAAAATAATAAAAATAAAAAAAATAAATAAATAAAAATAAATTTGTTCATAAAAGTAAACTGATTACAGAACTGATAAGACACACAGGTAATGGAGAAAGAAACATTTTTTTAAATATCATTCGTTATACTCTGCATTTGATTTTGCTTCTTTTCTTTTCTTTTTCACCAAATTTTTGCCCCCCACTGCTTGTCAGTAGTCAGTTCCTGCCCAGCCAGTCAGCCAATTCATTCCTCATCACTGGAGCGAAAGTTGATTGAGAGGGCCATTACTAACACAGTAGTCATTTTCTAATTATTAAACCCTACCCTCTTGTGCCTGTTCATCATTGCACTTGAAAGGGTTTTACAGTGGGTAGTTGTGGGCTTTTGATGACCCACACTCAGAAAGCACTCAGGAGATACTGAGCTGCAGTTTTTCCAGTCTTCACTAGGGAAATCTGACCATGTACACGTACCTCTGGGCTTATGTACTCTCTTGCCCATAGGTTGGGCATGTCCATCCTTTCCTGTATGCACCAAGTGCCAAAGTCAGTAATCTTACTGAGGTTACCTAGGCTATAGTCAGAGGTCTAGTCCTCCCCTCCATTCCACCTGAGCAGGCTTGATTTTACTTTCTTAATATTCATTCATAAATGTGCCTCTAAAATCATTTTTAAGTTATGGATAAATTTGTTGTTTGTTTCTATTATCTATTCTCAGTCTTTTTAAAAAAAGCAACTTTGGGGTGCTTCTGTAACTGTGACACATCTTGTTCAACTTTTTTTGAATATGTTGTGAAGATATGTGAATGCTGTCAGCCTAGCTAGATAAAATGTTGTAGATAATTCTGTCATTTGTAAATATTAATGTAAGCCACACGCTTGTTCTCATTGTTAAATGTTGAACTTCAAAAATGTAACCACATTGCACTCTGCTGGAATATAAGCTGCTAAGTCCAGCATTGTATAATTGTTTGATCTCAAAACTCTTGGCCGAGATGTCTGGTTGAAAGAATTCTTGCTATTGTTTTTTGACCTGAGTTAATTGTTAGAATTTGCATGTATAATGTCTGTTATTGCTGTAGCTTCCTGACCAGGTGCAAGATCTAAAGGACTGCTGTTAGCCTGGGAACCAAAGAAAAATTGATGTAATCTGAAATGAGTCAGTAGTACTGTGCTATCAATTTAAGGACAGAGAGACTCAGAGCACTTTGCATTTGTCTTCAGGATATCCAACATCACCAACACTGTCTTCCTCTATATGCAGGTTTATTTTAGAATTGTGATTGCTCTTAGAAATTGCTAGGAAATAGGAAGATTAGACTAGTTGTTTTCTTTGTTGATGTCAGAACTTTTCTACTATATTATTTTAAACATTTCTCTGTGATCTCTGAACTCTTGACTAGCACTGTGTAGTAAGAAGTATTGTCTTGCATTTTTATTATTTATTATAAAGTACTTTTAAACCTTTCAACTCTGGCTGTTTTGTGTAGAGATAATTTAAGCTCTAGAGTGCATTGCATGTATATAATGATACTGTACTAAGCCACTCCAATAGACACCTTTTAGTAAGGGCCATTTTAGTAGCTGATAAGTAAGGGTCCTGGTGGCAGTGATTACTACTTTATAGCATGGATAGAAGGGGCACAGCTAGTGAACCTGTGTCAGCCAGCCTTCCCCAGGAGTGTCTGTGTGGTTGTCTGTGTGGTTGTATATCAATCATATCCCAAAGTGTGTGTGTGTTTGTGTGTGTGGGTCAGCTAATTGGGCAGGGACATGAAGCAGTGGTTGGATAGAGAGAGTGCTAGGAGGACTTGGCTTGGGACCCTGGCTAAGGACCCCACTCTGTAGTTGTGCCAGTGGGGAGTCTTATTGGGGATCTGGAGAGAAAGGGTGAAACCAGCCCCAGACTGACTGTGATCTCTGTGTGCTTTTAAGGGAAATTGTACTTTACTGTGTGTGTGTGTGTGTGTGTATTTGTTATCCTTCCAAATGTGGACGCCCCTCACTGGTGCTAGTGGTAAGGATTGAGGCTCCTTGATTGCTGGGCCAGTGCACGGGCATACCATATTAATTGTTTGGCAGCAGTGGGATATCCACACCACATATTAATTGGTTTGCACATACTAATTGGCTTGTAGTGGTGTGGATAGTAAATTCCTGTAGCTTGTGTAAAGTGATCACTGAAAGTGTTTTTGTACTGTAAATCAGCAGTGAATATTCAGAAGCCAGATCACAATTGTTTTATTTCTTTTGTGAGCTTAGTTAGGCAGGGAGAGCAGGCTGGCATGTCAGCAGAGGAGTATGGAAAGCTGACAAGGAGCCAGTTGACTGAGATGTGCCAGGCTAAAGAACTGGTGCAGGGAAACCTGACTAAGGCAGACATGATTGCAGCTTTGGTCACAGCTGCATCAGAAAACAGCAACCAGGCAGACAATCAGACTGGCCGTGGAGATGTACAACACTCGGGGAATGGACAGCTCAACCTTTGTGCAGAGGACTTAAAAATGCATCTGTAGCTAAAGAGACTTGAGTTGGATGCCAGGCATTTGGAAATGGAACCTGTGGAAAAGAAGCAGAAGAGGCAGCATGAAAAGGAGATGCTGACTCTTCACCAGAGTCATGGAGGTAATTGGGGAGGGAGTATGTAGACCCTAGAAGCACAAAATGTCAGTAAATGTCTTCCGCATTTTATAGAGGGGGATAATTTTGATAATTTCATTCATATGTTTGAGAAGGGTATGTAAACAGTATGATGTTCACCAAAGGCTCAGGGTACGGTTCCTGACCCCCTTACTCCATGGTAAAGTTGTAACTATTTTGTCTAAAATGTCTGGCGTTGACTGTTTTAATTATATTGCTGTTAAGAACGGTTTGTTAGAATTTTTTAAGCTTACACCTGAAACTTATAGGAAGAAGTTTCATGAGCATAGACGCAAGGTAGATGAAAGAGTGTGTGTCAATATGTTGCTGAACTGAGCACTTATTTTAATAGGTGGGTGATTGGATGTTAGGCCACCACTTTTAAAGGGCTGGCAGACCTTTTGGTGATGGAACAAGCCCTTAGTACTTTGCCTGAGGACATGAGGATCTGGTTAACTGACAGACAATGTGCTACTTCAGAGGGGTTGAGGAAGAAGGGAGACCTTTACCTAGCAAGCATGGCATCCAATAGTAGGTTGTTTTGAGACAACATGGGTACCGAACTACCATCCTGCAGATGTCCTGATAGGGAAGGATTTTGATGAGGCAGTACTATGTGTTAATGCAGTTACATGCAGTCAGGCTTGTAGATAAACATGTGGGTCTGATAGCATGGGGGTGACCCAGGCAGACTGCATACTTGCAGCCAGGACTGGTGAGGTGGTTACTTCAGGGAGGGAGCTACCCTGTAGTAGTGAGATTGAAGGTGAGCCACAGCTGCTTGTGGGTACTGATGTTCCCTTGGACAGAGTAACTGACTGCAAAAGTAGAGGTGAGTAGTAGTACCCAGACTGACAGTGAAGCACCTCTGTCAGAGGATGCCAGACTTCCTGTGGAATGGGAGCTGGAAAGGGTTACATAGAGAGAGTTGAGACAGTCTCTGCTCTCAGACCCTACATTGCAAGGCCTGAGGCAGGTAGCTAGTGAGGCACCTGATTCTCAAGGGAAGGGGGAATCTGTATAGTGGGACAAAGGGTTGCTGTATAGAGAGTGGACCCCTGACGGAGGGCTAGAAGGTGAGAGAATACAGCAGTTGGTAGTGCCTAGAGCCTACCATATGGCGCTTCTAGCTCTAGCCCAATATATTCCCTTTGCAGGTCATATGGGTGTAAAACGTACAAAGAGACATATTATGCAGAACTTCTATTGGCTTGGAATTTTCAGAGATGTAACAGGGTACAGCAGGACCTGTGAGCAGTGCCAAAAGGTAGGCAAGGCAGGAGACAAGGTGAGAGCTCATTTGATGCCTTTGCCTGTGATTGAGGAGCCATTTCAGAGGGTAACTATGGATATTCTGGGGCCTCTGAGTACCCCAAGTTCCACAGGGAAAAAGTATAACCTAGTGGTAGTAGATTATTCTGGAAGATGCCCTGAGGTAGTGGCTGTGTCCTCCATTGAGGCAGAAAAGGTGGCAAATGCTTTGTTAGAGATTTTCAGCAGGGTAGTTTTCCCAAAAGAAATGCTGACTGACAGAGGTGCCAATTTCATGCCAGACATCAACGGTTCTTGGAATTCATAAATTCCAATGCCCTGGATCAACTAATCCATAGTTCCACCAGGGGCTCCAATTTCCTAGACCTGGTCATTACCAACATGGGAAATCGATGCTCCACACCTATGGTCACCCCCTTGTTGGTCAGACCATAAGCTAATCACCCTTAACATCCGCATCCCCCCCCCCCCCCAGTAAGGAAACCTCCATAAAGAACTTCTCCAAGGCCAACTTCATGCTACTTAAGTCAGAAGTTACAAACTTCATGATGCCCATGCAGACAGGAACTGAAAGTTTGACTGCTGAGTCCTACACTAAGGCATTGTACGAGCACATCCACTCGTGCATGAATTGTTCCATCCCAAATGGAACCAAGATGCTCTCTTCCAAGAAAAGGAAGCCAATCTGGTGGTCCCCTGCCATAAAACAACTTTATAACAAAAGGAAAAAAACTGTTGCAGAAAAAAGGAAAATCTCAGGATGCACAAAACTCCCTTATCAGCCTCAGTAAAAAGCTGAGATCCCTCATAAAATCCTCCAAAGCTAGTTACGAAAATAACACAGAGGGAACGCAGTGTAGACTCCAGATGAAACTTTTATTGCAGTACAAACTCGTTGTGATCAAACCAGAAAATGTACATATAATAAAATCAAAATAAGACTTTTTTTAAAAACTAGTTAAGCGCTTTCTCCAACTGAATGTTGGCTTCTTCAGAACTAGTTTATCTTGTTATTCTGATGTTTAAATAACTTTTTTGGCGCCATAATCTGACTGCTGCTCTTAAAGTGACATCTCCATTCTGATATCATAACTGCGCTCAGTTTATTTATAACCACATTCTCTTAGCGTTTCTTAGCCCTACGGCTCGTTGTGTAATACTTCGAGTTGTGTTTCTATAACTTCTGGTTGTAATGAAAACTAAAAACTAAAAAATATATAATACAAAAGTATCAATAAAATACTGTACTATAATGTTATTAGTATCTACTAAATTCTTTGTGTTCAACATAGTGTGCATCGACTTTGTGTATTTTCTTAATTCATAACCCGTTTCCTCCATCTTGTTGTAACATTTACCATCCTATAGTGTTCTCATACAATGTTTTGTTCTTGTTGCTAACTAATCTAATGTTGATTTCTCATATTCTTAACATTCTATTCACCAAAATTGGTTTTATTGATATACTGTCATGAAAAGGCTTGATAATTTGACATCAGGAGAGAGGGATGTGTTAAAAAAATCTAACAGGATCAAAAAATTTGAATTATGAAACCAGACAAAGGGGGAGGAGTAGTTATATACGACTAAATGGAATACATCAATAAAATGTTTACTTTATTAACACAGTCAGGGAATTACCAAACAGTATCTTTGAACGAGATTAATATATCCTATCAGCTTATTGACTCATATATAGAGGAATATTGGATAGACAATCAAATTAATTCTGAAGTATACAATTTTTTGAAAGTACAGCATCCGGTATTAGCAATGTTAGTTGGTATTCCCAAGATACACAAAAGTATTACGGACACCCCATTTAGACCAATTGTCTCGGGTAGTCAAGCAAAAACATTTTCATTAGGTGTAGCTATAGAAACATGGTTAAAAGACATTTACAACCATATTCCTCACCTAATAAAAGACTCCTGGGATTTTTTTAGGCAACTTCCCCATACAAGAAGATTGTAACAAGCTTATATGTGTAACAATTGATGTTATAGATTTATTTTCTTGTATTCCTAAACAGCTTGGACTGGAATCTTTTTGTAACAGTATAAGGAAACACACAAACTTAGACTGGGACAAGACAAGTTTGAGTATGGACTGTATGTCTATGGTCCTTGAACATAACTGTATTTACTACGAAGGAGAGTATTATAAACAACAGAAGGGTGTAGCAATGGGTTCAGCGTGCGCCCCGATATTTGCAAATTTAGTTATGTTGGACTGGGAGGAAACAATGATATTCCCTAATGAAATGTTTAAATATGTGAAACACTATACACGGTTTTTGGACGACATACATTTTGTGGGAAGGTAGTAAGGAAGAACTAAACACATTTATTTCCTTCATGAATTCTAGCAGTGTTTTTTTTTTAATTTACTTGTTCAGCTAGTACAACAGGAACAGCATATCTAGACACATTTATTTCACATAACAGTGAAGGATTCAAGTCAAAGATATACAGGAAAAGTACATTTTCCAATGATTACTTACAATACACGAGCAATCATCCGAGGAATTACTATATAACATCTACAAAGGGCAGTGTATAAGGGTAAGCCCATATGACATCAAGATACGAAGGTATGAAAGAAGAAATTGAATATGTGACTAGTTTATTTGCAGAAAGAGGATATGACAAGGAAATGATGGGTGTTGTCAAAAAGTATGTTGTTGAACAATGGGGTAAAAAATATATAGCACTATTAGGTAGTTATAAATCTAGACACATGGTAAATAACATTAATAAAATAGAGAGTATAGGAAAATATCAACGAGCATGTGTGTTAGAATATAGTCCCTATGTACTTCAGATTAAGTATTTAATGGAAACACACTGGAAAATTTTTATGGTAGATGACAACTTGGTTGCATCTATAGGAGAGAGACCAATTTTTGTATACAAAATGGCAAGTAATTTAAAAAGATTGTTAGAGAACAGTGGGACGGTTAAAAATAGCAGTTACACGGAAAGTCAGTACAAGGCCACCAAAAAATGTGGTAATTGTAACCAGTGTGGGGTTATAATGGAGGAAGGAGAATTAGTGTTGGATAATATAAACAAGAGTAAAACCAGATTTAAATCTGGGAATTGCAACACTAATTTTGTTATTTATATGGCAAAATGCAAAATATGCCCCGGATATTACATAGGCAAGACCGAAAGACCTTTCAAGAAGAGAATATACGAGCATCTATACAGTATTAAGAGAAAGGATGCTAACAATGCACTTTATAGGCACATTGAAAAGTCAGGGGCAGAACACAATTTTAAATTTGCTATATTAGAGCACATTAAACACAACCCAAAGGGAGGCAATAGGAAGGAGATTTTAAGTTATAGAGAAGTATGGTGGCAACTTTTTACAGATGCATCAAGCACACCAGGATTGAATGATAGTATATCAATAAAACCAGTTTTGGTGAATAGAATGTTAAGAATATGAGAAATCAACATTAGATTAGTTAGCAACAAGAACAAAACATTGTATGAGAACACTATAGGATGGTAAATGTCACAACTAGATGGAGGAAACGGGTTATGAAGTCAGAAAATACACAGTTGCACACTATGTTGAACACAAAGAATTTAGTAGATACTGATAACATTATAGTACAGTATTTTATTGATACTTTTGTATTATATTTTTGTATTATATATTTGTTAGTTTTTTGTTTTCATTACAGCCAGAAGTTGTAAATAGAAACACAACTCGAAGTGTTACACAACGAGACTTAGGGCTAAGAAACGCTAAGAGAATGTGGTTATAAATAAATTGAGCGCAGTTATGATATCAGAATGGGGATGTCACTTTAAGAGCGGCAATCAGATTACGGCACCAGAAAAGTTATTTAAACATCAGAATAACAAGATAGACTAGATGTCCTTCAAGGATGCATCTGCAGTCCTAACATGTGGGTTGTCCTGCCTCAGGCAGCCCTTCGGTCGGCCGGATTCCAAAGTCTGGGTCTGGCCTCGGCTGATGTTGCACTTCACCCGATGTCATAGCTGCTGTTTATTGGGTATAAAGGCATCAGCCGACGCCATTTTCCCCAGTCTTTCTTGCCGCGTGGTGCCCGAAGCAGAAGCTGTTCGCAAGTGCCGGTCGGTCAGATCCATAGATTTCTACTACCGAAGACTTCTAAAAAGCTAAGTACCCCGTTGGGGACTCTTTCTTGCCTCAGCCGATGTCAGAAAAAGTAAATAATTGTTTAACTTGTGGGAAACAAATATCTCATAAGGATTTCCACTCTTACTGCCTTCCTTGCTTAGGCCCAGACCACGACGTATCAGCTTGTCTAGCCTGTGCTTCCTTCAACCGACGGACACTTAGACGTCGGTCGGAGTTTGCAGAGGAGTTTTTTGGTCCCGCTTTTGCTTACAAAATGCAGTCAGAGACTCCGACTACACAAATAGCTAAAAAGCGCAAGGAAAAGGACCGACACTCGCGGTCCGCGGTTTCGGCTGAAACCGCGGTTAGGCCAACCGCGAGTGTCTCAGTTTCGGCTGAAACAGAGTCCTCGGTTCTTCCTTCGGCCGAAAGCATGCCTCCTATAGCCGAGGCCTCACAGAGCATGGTCGAATCTGCTACTGAAATTATTGCTACAGAAGCAGGCACCCAGGATTTGTCGGATACTATTCCTTTAGACATATCTACCCCTGCACGTGGGGCTGCTAGACCCCCTGCTTCTATGTCCATCAAGGCTTTTGCCAGGGCTAAAGCAGCTAAATCTTCTAAGGCCTTACCTGCTAAAACTCCCCCACATAGGCCTTCCTCTAGTTCACAAATACTCAGCCTGGCTGAGGATCTCATTTCTTTGATCAGGGGATCCCAACCTCACCCAGACAGGGCCTCTCAGCCCCCTTCAGATAAGAGGCTTAGGACTGAACCCCCGGAACCTGTCTCTATAGACTATTCCTCGGAGGACTCGGACATTACAGACCCTCAGGAAGGCCCATATTCTCCTTATGAGGATTCTGATGCAGAAGACTCCGTCCCTTCTGCTTCTCCTCCTGAAGAATTTTCTTTTGGGGAAACCTTACATGCTATGAGGGAGCATTTCCAATGGCAGGGCCAGGATTTTTCAGATTCCAGGAAAAGGCTAAGGACTTTTTTACACTTACCACAGCATTCCGGCCCCTGCCAAGCCTGACAGATATTACAGGGTCCCGGACACACACTACCATTTGTATAAGGCTCCTGTTGCAGACCCCAAAACCATTTCACAAGGCCCGAAAGGTGTGGCAGCTGCTTCTGCCAAAAACCCTCTTCCCTCTGATAGGGAATCTAGAGCATTAGAGAGATGGGGTAAAAAGGTTTATACTTCTGCTGCTCTTTCGGCTAGGGCCTTAAACTGTCAATTTCACATGATTCAGTATCAGGAATTTTTGTTAGACCAGCTAAATAAAAAACTGTCCTCTCCTGAACCTATAGACCGCAAGTCTCTTCAGGATGTGGTACATAACTCTCAGCAGGTCAGTAACCATTTCTTAAAATGTGGCTATGATGCACTGGAGGCTTCCTTTAGATCAGCTATGACTGGAACAGTGATTCGAAGACATGCATGGTTAAAAGAACAATCTTTACCAGACCATGTTAAATCAAAACTCCTAGATGCTCCCATGGAGAAACAAAGTTTGTTTGGCTCCCCTGCACAGAAGGTTCTAAAGAAGGTGGAAGAAAAAGCAAAATCTGTCCAAACAGTCAAGGATTTCTTACAGGTCCAACCTCCGAGGTTTAGCAGAAATTGGCCTTCGAAGAATTGGTCCTTTCCAGACAGCTCCAGAGCACAGAGAGGCAGAAATAGACGCCCAAGAGGCAGAAAATCTAGGGGTGCCTACAGGGGACGTCAGTGGCAACCTACCAATCAGAGAAGTACTGCCACAGATTCAACTACAACCACTTCCACAGGACAGACACAATGACTTGGCTCTGATACCGCCTACCAGGGAACAACTGGAAGCTCCCTTGGGCGGAAAGCTAGCCTTATTTTCAGACAACTGGCATTACATTACAGGAGACAAATGGACTTTACAAACAATAGACAAGGGCTACAGGTTTCACTTCCACACTCTACCAAAAAAGAGGGGAATGCCAAACCTACCACCAAACCAAAAAACAGACGCTCTAAGACAAATCAACAACTTACTAAGGATGAGAGCTATACAAAAGGTGCCACCTATGGAACAAGGCCAAGGATTTTACTCCAGGCTTTTCCTGGTACCAAGAAAAGAAAATCAATGTAGACCTATTCTCGACTTGTCCGCACTGAACACATACCTCATCGTTCCAAAATTCAAAATGCTGACCCTCCAGCAGCTTCTTCCCATGCTGGGCAAAGAGTCTTGGCTGGTGACTCTAGATCTCAAGGAGGCATACCTGCACGTCCCTATACAACCAGATTGCAGAAGACACCTCAGATTTCTTGCAGGATCAGAGCATTATCAATTCTCAGCATTGCCCTTTGGCTTATCTACTGCGCCCAGAGTATTCACGAAATGCCTGGCATCAGTAATTGCTCATTGCAGGCTTCAGGGAATTCAAATTTACCCATACCTGGACGACTGCCTAATACAAGCGGACAACAAGGCAAAATTAACAAAAGATTTGGAAAATGTCATACAACTGTTGCAAGCCTTGGGATACACAGTCAACATGCAGAAGTCAAGACTAGTACCATCCCAAAGGATAACATTCTTGGGTGCAGAACTGGACACATCAACTCAGATGGCCTTTCTCACAGAAGAAAAACAAAAGCAACTACCAGGCTATTTCATGTCATTAACAAAACAAACTCAGCTTACTGCAAGGAAAGTCCTGCAAGCCCTGGGTTACATGACATCCTGCATATTATTGATTCCGCATGCCAGGCTACATATGAGAAAGTTACAATGGTACCTAAGGAATGTATGGTCTCAACACCAGCACAGTCTAGAAGACCAGATTCCAATAATTCCATGCCTGAAGCAAGAATTCCTGTGGTGGGCTCAGGCCTGTCAGTTGAACAGAGGCTTGCCTTTCCACAAACCACAGCCAAGCCAGACCATCACCACGGATGCCTCAGACCTAGGATGGGGAGCTCACATGGTGGACAAGTGTATACAAGGCCTATGGACCCAAGACCAGCTGAATCTACACATAAATCTAAAGGAGATGCTGGCAGTGAAATATGCGATCCAGGCATTCAGACCACTCCTTCAACAGGGTCATCTGCTGATAAGGACGGACAATACCACAGTCATGTGGTACATCAACAAACAGGGAGGTACACATTCATATCCTCTATGCCGGATGGCAATGGACCTGTGGAATGTGGCCCTGAACCTCAACATTCAACTTCAGGCCAGATTTGTACCAGGAAAAGAAAATTCTCTAGCAGACACCTTAAGCAGAACTACCACGGATGCTCACGAATGGATGCTGCATCCAGACATCTTCAAAGCCATAACAAAGAAATGGGAACTACCACAGATAGACCTGTTTGCCTCCCCACACAATCACCAATTGAAGAAATTCTGCACAAGAGCATACCACCCACTTGCTTGGAGGGTGGACTCACTTTCCTTCAGCTGGAAAAACCTGACAGCATATGCATTCCCACCTCTTCCCTTGATGTACAAAGTTCTACTGAAGATCAAAGAGGATCAACCAAGGGTAATTCTGATAGCTCCGGACTGGCCGAGGCAACATTGGTACCCACTACTGAGAAGCATGTCTCGGACACACGCATGGCATCTACCTCTATGTCCCTTACTACTAACACAGGACAACTACAAGATCCTACATCCAAACTTGAAAACACTGCAGCTAGCTGCTTGGAATATTGCATAAAACAAAATAACCCAGATTTATCTCAGAGGGTTAAGGACATTATCCTGGAGGCACGCAGACCCTCCACAAGGAAGACTTATTCAGCCAAGTGGAAAAGATACCTCATTTGGAGTGCAGCAAAGGGAGAAAATGTCTCTTTGGCAAACATAGCACACATCCTGGAATATTTAGCAGAGCTGTTCCATAATGGCCTGTCTTACTCCTCCATTAAGATTCATGCATCAGCAATTTCAGCAGAATACAACTTGGATCCTCCTGTCTTCTCTCATCCTCTACTCAGGCAGTTCTTGAGAGGAATCAAAAATGTAAAGCCTCCAAGGAAACCACCTTTACCTACATGGGACATCAACTTTGTGCTGGAAAAGTTAACTCTTCCCCCTTTTGAACCAGCAGCAACAGCAGAATTACAATTCTTGTCTTGGAAAACTGCTTTCCTACTAGCAATCACTTCAGCAAGAAGGGTATCTGAGTTACAGGCATTAATGGCAGTACAACCCTTCCTTATCTTCCATCAGGACAGAGTCTCTCTGAGAACCAACCCTACCTTTATGCCAAAAGTGGTCTCCAGAGTATCATTGAACCAAGCGATTGATTCATTTACCTACATTCTTCCCCAACCCACAGAACAGGGGGGAAAGACTGCTACATACCTTGGATGTGCACAGACAATTACGCTACTATCTGGACAGAACTAAGACCAGCAGAAAGACTGACCAGCTTTTGGTAGCATATGCAACAGGAATGCAAGGAAAAGCAATTTCAAAACAGACAATCTCAAAATGGATAGGAAATTGCATTCGTTTTTGTTACTCTTTTCATGGAAAGACAACTCCTGATAATATCAGACCTCATTCCACAAGAGCTACAGCCACCACTACAGCTTTCCTACGAGGAGTGGCTACCAAAGACATTTTAGAAGCTGCTACCTGGAGCTCCGTGCATACATTTGCCAAGCATTACAATCTTCCTTTATACTCTAGATCCTGAGCAGGTTTTGCAACTGCTGTTTTGCAAGGGATCTTAACTACACCATCTTTATCTTAGTGCCTCCTCCCCCAGTTTAGCTATAGTATTCTACCCATATGTTAGGACTGCAGATGCATCCTTGAAGGACATAGTACAGTTTTGTACCTACCATAAATGTAGATGTCCGATAGGTATGCATCTGCAGTCAGGATTACCCACCCTCCTTCCCCTCTGTGGTACTCCTAGGGTATTTACCCATCTTTTAGCTAGCTGGGGGAATCTGTTATGGTGTATTTGTTTGTATATATGTATATATATATATATATATATTTTTTTTTATATTGTTTGCTCTCTACTGTTTGGAATTATTTGCATTTATCCAAATTTAGCCTTACTAGAGGGCACCTGGCATCTGGGGCAAGGAACACTGAGGAAAATGGCGTCAGCTGATGCCTTTATACCCAATAAACAGCAGCTATGACGTCGGGTGAAGTGCGACATCAGCCGAGGCCAGACCCAGACTTTGGAATCCGGCCGACCGAAGGGCTGCCTGAGGCAGGACAACCCATATGTTAGGACTGCAGATGCATACCTATCGGACATCTACATTTATGGTAGGTACAAAACTGTACTTTCTGAAGTAGCCAACATTCAGTTGGTTAAAGCGCTTAACTAGTTTTTAAAAAAAGTCAAGTTTTATTTTGATTTTATTATATGTACATTTTCGGGTTTGACACAACGAGTTTGTACTGCAATAAAAGTTTCATCTGGAGTCTACACTGCATTCCCTCTGTGTTTTTTTCATTGTTACACAGAGAAGATAGTGTAGTTGGACTCAACGAAACATATATTCAGTAGCTGGACCATGGAGGAGCAAGCAGTGCAGTCTCCAGTAACAACTTCCCCTGGGAAAGCCGAAATAGAAAGTATATGGGCTGAAGTATCGGCACTCAAGGGAGAATTAAACAAACTTTTGCAGCTGTTCACTGCTTTAGTCCCAACATCTTCATTAGCGGAGAATGGAGAACAAACTCGTCATAATGACCAGATACTAAACGGTATGGAGACACCGTTAAAGAGATTACAAACTGGAAATTTTAGTGAAGAGGGGGAGCAGAGTATTATTAATTATAGAACAACTGCAATCCCTAAGGATATCCGCAGAGAGCAACTAAAGAGCGTAACCACCAGTACAGAGGGGGAGCAAAGCAATGCGAATAGAAATAAAACAGCGGTCTCTGCAGATCCACTCTGGTGCAAACGGAAAGGAACTTCACAAGACAGTGATACATCGACTTGTTTGGAGATACCTAACGGACAAGAAAGACAAGTAGGAGGAGTAGACGGGAACTATGATCTAGACCTATTAGAGTTACCATTTTCAAGTCAGTTACGAGACAGTTTGAAATTGAACTCCGCGGGGTTCACCTTCGACTTCTCATTATACGATTATGATGTGGACGAAGAAGCCCAATGTATAGGAACTAAGCCCAAAAGAGCTATTCCAGGGAGGACATATTCCAACATAGTGGGGAAGACCACTAACAAAATAAAAGGTACTGTACCAACACAACCTTTATCTAATATACCCTTAGGTATAAGGGATCAAGAAAATGCAGCAGTTAACCATGCTGACCATAACAACGAACAGTTAAAACTTTTTTTGCTCACAATTGTGATTTTAATAATTATGACAAAACAAAACAACAAAGTGATATCAAAACTTTTAACAAATGTACATTAAGGGACAGTATTTACATGTTGGGGAAAAAATTGAATGTAATGAGTAGTATAAAGCTGGATAATGCTTATTTACATAAGTGTCTGACATTGGAAATAATACCAATGGGGCTGCGTTTTTTTAAACAGCCCATGGGATTAGAAACTACAAGTTGTAGTAGGAATGAATTTAATCAACTATTCAACTAATTTGGATATAGGTACATGAATTTATTGATTAAATTCAATGATGAAAAATTATCACTAATAATTAAAGAGGTTGAAGAATTAAATCACAGAATAGTCAGTGATTTGTTATTCAGCCAATGGGAAAATTTATACAACAAACAATTTCAGGTAGTGGAAAAAAAGACACGGACAGGATATGAGAGAAAATGTAAAAAAAAATCTAGGGACATGACCCAATACAAGGAAAATATGGCATACATATGGAAAGATAATGAACTGGAAATTGAGAAAGATAACAGTAAACAAAAATGAAATGATGAAGTTGACAATAGAGGAAAGCATACGAAAGACAACGAAAGAAGTAAAAAATATGTAAACAACAGGAACTATAGGCAAACTGTTCAGAGGGGGTGGAATCCACAATATTGGAAAAGGAGATAAACAACTGCTATAGGGAAACAACACCCAACGAACAACTGGGTGGGAGAAAACTGAGATACGAACAAGCAGAAGAAATATTATTGAAACAAAAGGAAAAAGTGATGGAAGAGGTTAACATCAATGAAATAGTTGCAGATGGAGTGACTCACACCTATAATAATTTCAAAATTTACAACTACTCAAATTTTATATTAAACAGGGCACATTTTGACCTGCTATCAAAGGGTATGAGGTATATACCAACACCACAGTTAGACTAGTGGATCTACTATGTGAAGTTAAACTATTCACGAGGAAGTTAAATTTATCTATTTTCTTTCAGGACAAGAATAGCGGTAGGTCACAAGAAATAGTCAACAAAGGAAACAAGTTAAAGAGAAAAAGCACATTCATACCACCTACAAACCTAAAGTTGACCTGTATGAAAAACATGTATTTAGGGACATGTATAGACTTAGGAACAAAAATAAAGCGAGGAAAAGGCTTGATAATTTGATGTCAGGAGAGAGGGATGTGTTAAAAAATCTAACGGGATCAAAAAATTCGAATTATGAAACCAGACAAAGGGGGAGGAGTAGTTATATATGACAAAATGGAATAGATCAATAAAATGTTTACTTTATTAACACAGTCAGGGAATTACCAAACAGCATCTTTGAACGAGATTAATATAACCTATCAGCGTATTGACTCATATATAGAGGAATATTGGATAGACAATAATTCTGAAGTATACACTTTTTTGAAAGTACAGCCTCCGCTATTAGCAACGTTAGTTGGTATTCCCAAGATACACAAAAGTATTATGGACCCCCCCCCCCCATTTAGAACAATTGTCTCGGGTAGTCAAGCAAAAACATTTTCATTAGTTGTAGCTATAGATACATGGTTAAAATACATTTACAACCATATTCCTCACCTAATAAAAGACTCCTGGGATTTTTTAGGCAACTTCCCCATACAAGAAGATTGTAGCAAGCTTATATGTGTAACAATTGATGTTATAGATTTATTTTCTTGTATTCTTAAACAGCTTGGACTGGAATCTTTTTGTAACAGTATAAGGAAACACACAAACTTAGACTGGGACAAGACAAGTTTGAGTATGGACTGTATGTCTATGGTCCTTGAACATAACTATATTTACTACGAAGGAGAGTATTATAAACAAAAGAAGGGTGTAGCAATGGGTTCAGCGTGCGCCCCGATATTTGCAAATTTAGTTATGTTGGACTGGGAGGAAACAATGATATTCCCTAATGAAATGTTTAAATATGTGAAACACTATACACGGTTTTTGGACGACATATACATTTTGTGGGAAGGTAGTAAGGAAGAACTAAACACATTTATTTCCTTCATGAATTCCAGCAGTGTTTTTTTTTAAATTTACTTGTTCAACTAGTACAACAGGAACAGCATATCTAGACACATTTATTTCACATGACAGTGAAGGATTCAAGTCAAAGATATACAGGAAAAGTACATTTTCCAATGATTACTTACAATACACGAGCAATCATCCGAGGAATTACTATATAACATCTACAAAGGGCAGTGTATAAGGGTAGCCCGTATGACATCAAGATACGAAGATATGAAAAAAGAAATGGAATATGTGACTAGTTTATTTGCAGAAAGAGGATATGACAAGGAAATGATGGGTGATGTCAAACAGTATGTTGTTGAACAATGGGGTAAAAAATAAATACCACTATTAGGGAGTTATAAATCTAGACACATGGTAAATAACATTAATAAAATAGAGAGTATAGGAAAATATCAACGAGCATGTGTGTTAAGAGTATAGTCCCTATGTACATCGGATTAAGTGCATAATGGAAACACACTGGAAATTTTTTATGGTAGATGACAACTTGGTTGCATCTATAGGAGAGAGACCAATTTTTGTATACAAAATGACAAGTAATTTAAAAAGATTGTTAGAGAACAGTGGGACGGTTAAAAATAGCAGTTACTCGGAAAGTCAGTACAAGGCCACCAAAAAATGTGGTAATTGTAACCAGTGTGGGGTTATAATGGAGGAAAGAGAATTAGTGTTGGATAATATAAACAAGACTAAAATCAGATTTAAATCTGGGAATTGCAACACTAATTTTGTTATTTATATGGCAAAATACAAAATATGCCCCGGATATTACATAGGCAAGACCGAAAGACCTTTCAAGAAGGGAATGTGCGACCATCTATACAGTATTAAGAGAAAGGATGCTAACAATGCACTTTATAGGCACATTGAAAAGATAGGGGCAGAACATAATTTTAAATTTGCTATATTAGAGCACATTAAACACAACCCAAAGGGAGGCAATAGGAAGGAGATTTTAGGTTATAGAGAAGTATGGTGGCAAGTTTTTACAGATGCATCAAGCACACCAGGATTGAATGACAGTATATCAATAAAACCAATTTTGGTCAATAGAATGTTAAGAATATGATAAATCAACATTAGATTAGTTAGCAACAAGAACAAAACATTGTATGAGAACACTGTAGGATGGTAAATGTTACAACTAGATGGAGGAAACGGGTTATGAAGTCAGAAAATACACAAAGTCGATGCACACTATGTTGAACACAAAGAATTTAGTAGATACTGATAACGTTATAGTACAGTATTTTATTGATACTTTTGTATTATATTTTTGTATTATATATTTGTTATTTTTTTGTTTTCATTACAGCCAGAAGTTGTAAATAGAAACACAACTCGAAGTGTTACACAACGAGCCTTAGGGCTAAGAAACACTAAGAGAATGTGGTTATAAATAAATTGAGCGCAGTTATGATATCAGAATGGAGATGTCAGTTTAAGAGCTGCAATCAGATTACGGCACCAGAAAAGTTATTTAAACATCAGAATAACAAGACAGACTAGTTCTGAAATAGCCAACATTCAGTTGGTGAAAGCGCTTAACTAGTTTTTAAAAAAAGTCAAGTTTTATTTTGATTTTATTATATGTACATTTTCGGGTTTGACGCAACGAGTTTGTACTGCAATAAAAGTTTCATCTGGAATCTACACTGCATTCCCTCTGTGTTTTTTTCATTGTTACACAGAGAAGATAGCGTAGTTGGACTCAATGAAACATATATTCAGTAGCTGGACCATGGAGGAGCAAGCAGTGCAGTCTCCAGTAACAACTTCCCCTGGGAAAGCCGAAATAGAAAGTATATGGGCTGAAGTATCGGCACTCAAGGGAGAATTAAACAAACTTTTGCAGCTGTTCACCGCTTTAGTCCCAACATCTTCATTAGCGGAGAATGGAGAACAAACTCGTCATAATGACCAGATACTAAACGGTATGGAGACACCGTTAAAGAGATTACAAACTGGAAATTTTAGTGAAGAGGGGGAGCAGAGTATTATTAATTATAGAACAACTGCAATCCCTAAGGATATCCGCAAAGAGCAACTAAAGAGCGTAACCACCAGTACAGAGGGGGAGCAAAGCAATGCGAATAGAAATAAAACAGCGGTCTCTGCAGATCCACTCCGGTGCAAACGGAAAGGAACTTCACAAGACAGTGATACATCGACTTGTTTGGAGATACCTAACGGACAAGAAAGACAAGTAGGAGGAGTAGACAGGAACTATGATCTAGACCTATTAGTGTTACCATTTTCAAGTCAGTTACGAGACAGTTTGAAATTGAACTCCGCGGGGTTCACCTTCGACTTCTCATTATACGATTATGATGTGGACGAAGAAGCCCAATGTATAGGAACTAAGCCCAAAAGAGCTATTCCAGGGAGGACATATTCCAACATAGTGGGGAAGACCACTAACAAAATAAAAGGTACTGTACCAACACAACCTTTATCTAATATACCCTTAGGTATAAGGGATCAAGAAAATGCAGCAGTTAACCATGCTGACCATAACAACGAACAGTTAAAACTTTTTTTGCTCACAATTGTGATTTTAATAATTATGACAAAACAAAACAACAAAGTGATATCAAAACTTTTAACAAATGTACATTAAGGGACAGTATTTACATGTTGGGGAAAAAATTGAATGTAATGAGTAGTATAAAGATGGATAATGCTTATTTACATAAGTGTCTGACATTGGAAATAATACCAATGGGGCTGCGTTTTTTTAAACAGCCCATGGGATTAGAAACTACAAGTTGTAGTAGGAATGAATTTAATCAACTATTCAACGAATTTGGATATAGGTACATGAATTTATTGATTAAATTCAATGATGAAAAATTATCACTAATAATTAAAGAGGTTGAAGAATTAAATCACAGAATAGTCAGTGATTTGTTATTCAACCAATGGGAAAATTTATACAACAAACAATTTCAGGTAGTGGAAAAAAGACACGGACAGGATATGAGAGAAAATGTAAAAAAAAATCTAGGGACATGACCCAATACAAGGAAAATATGGCATACATATGGAAAGATAATGAACTGGAAATTGAGAAAGATAACAGTAAACAAAAATGAAACGATGAAGTTGACAATAGAGGAAAGCATACGAAAGACAACGAAAGAAGTAAAAAATATGTAAACAACAGGAACTATAGGCAAACTGTTCAGAGAGGGTGGAATCCACAATATTGGAAAAGGAGATAAACAACTGCTATAGGGAAACAACACCCAACGAACAACTGGGTGGGAGAAAACTGAGATACGAACAAGCAGAAGAAATATTATTGAAACAAAAGGAAAAAGTGATGGAAGAGGTTAACATCAATGAAATAGTTGCAGATGGAGTGACTCACACCTTTAATAATTTCAAAATTTACAACTACTCAAATTTTATATTAAACAGGGCACATTTTGACCTGCTATCAAAGGGTATGAGGTATATACCAACACCACAGTTTAGACTAGTGGATCTACTATGTGAAGTTAAACTATTCACGAGGAAGTTAAATTTATCTATTTTCTTTCAGGACAAGAATAGCGGTAGGTCACAAGAAATAGTCAACAAAGGAAACAAGTTAAAGAGAAAAAGCACATTCATACCACCTACAAACCCTAAAGTTGACCTGTATGAAAAACATATATTTAGGGACATGTATAGACTTAGGAACAAAAATAAAGCGAGGAAAAGGCTTGATAATTTGATATCAGGAGAGAGGGATGTGTTAAAAAATCTAACGGGATCAAAAAATTCGAATTATGAAACCAGACAAAGGGGGAGGAGTAGTTATATATGACAAAATGGAATAGATCAATAAAATGTTTACTTTATTAACACAGTCAGGGAATTACCAAACAGTATCTTTGAATGAGATTAATATAGCCTATCAGCGTATTGACTCATATATAGAGGAATATTGGATAGACAATAATTCTGAAGTATACAATTTTTTGAAAGTACAGCCTCCACTATTAGCAATGTTAGTTGGTATTCCCAAGATACACAAAATTATTATGGACCCCCCCCCCATTTAGACCAATTGTCTCGGGTAGTCAAGCAAAAACATTTTCATTAGTTGTAGCTATAGATACATGGTTAAAATACATTTACAACCATATTCCTCACCTAATAAAAGACTCCTGGGATTTTTTAGGCAACTTCCCCATACAAGAAGATTGTAACAAGCTTATATGTGTAACAATTGATGTTATAGATTTATTTTCTTGTATTCTTAAACAACTTGGACTGGAATCTTTTTGTAACAGTATAAGGAAACACACAAACTTAGACTGGGACAAGACAAGTTTGAGTATGGACTGTATGTCTATGGTCCTTGAACATAACTATATTTAATACGAAGGAGAGTATTATAAACAAAAGAAGGGTGTAGCAATGGGTTCAGCGTGCGCCCCGATATTTGCAAATTTAGTTATGTTGGACTTGGAGGAAACAATGATATTCCCTAACGAAATGTTTAAATATGTGAAACACTATACACGGTTTTTGGACGACATATACATTTTGTGGGAAGGTAGTAAGGAAGAACTAAACACATTTATTTCCTTCATGAATTCCAGCAGTGTTTTTTTTTAAATTTACTTGTTCAACTAGTACAACAGGAACAGCATATCTAGACACATTTATTTCACATGACAGTGAAGGATTCAAGTCAAAGATATACAGGAAAAGTACATTTTCCAATGATTACTTACAATACATGAGCAATCATCCGAGGAAATTACTATATAACATCTACAAAGGGCAGTGTATAAGGGTAGCCCGTATGACATCAAGATACGAAGATATGAAAGAAGAAATGGAATATGTGACTAGTTTATTTGCAGAAAGAGGATATGACAAGGAAATGATGGGTGATGTCAAACAGTATGTTGTTGAACAATGGGGTAAAAAATAAATACCACTATTAGGGAGTTATAAATCTAGACACATGGTAAATAACATTAATAAAATAGAGAGTATAGGAAAATATCAACGAGCATGTGTGTTAAGAGTATAGTCCCTATGTACATCGGATTAAGTGCATAATGGAAACACACTGGAAAATTTTTATGGTAGATGACAACTTGGTTGCATCTGTAGGAGAGAGACCAATTTTTGTATACAAAATGGCAAGTAATTTAAAAAGATTGTTAGAGAACAGTGGGACGGTTAAAAATAGCAGTTACTCGGAAAGTCAGTACAAGGCCACCAAAAAATGTGGTAATTGTAACCAGTGTGGGGTTATAATGGAGGAAAGAGAATTAGTGTTGGATAATATAAACAAGACTAAAATCAGATTTAAATCTGGGAATTGCAACACTAATTTTGTTATTTATATGGCAAAATGCAAAATATGCCCCGGATATTACATAGGCAAGACCGAAAGACATTTCAAGAAGGGAATGTACGACCATCTACACAGTATTAAGAGAAAGGATGCTAACAATGCACTTTATAGGCACATTGAAAAGATAGGGGCAGAACATAATTTTAAATTTGCTATATTAGAGCACATTAAACACAACCCAAAGGGAGGCAATAGGAAGGAGATTTTAGGTTACAGAGAAGTATAGTGGCAAGTTTTTACAGATGCATCAAGCACACCAGGATTGAATGACAGTATATCAATAAAACCAATTTTGGTCAATAGAATGTTAAGAATATGAGAAATCAACATTAGATTAGTTAGCAACAAGAACAAAACATTGTATGAGAACACTGTAGGATGGTAAATGTTACAACTAGATGGAGGAAACAGGTTATGAAGTCAGAAAATACACAAAGTCGATGCACACTATGTTGAACACAAAGAATTTAGTAGATACTGATAACGTTATAGTACAGTATTTTATTGATACTTTTGTATTATATTTTTGTATTATATATTTGTTAGTTTTTTGTTTTCATTACAGCCAGAAGTTGTAAATAGAAACACAACTTGAAGTGTTACACAATGAGCCTTAGGGCTAAGAAACGCTAAGCGAATGTGGTTATAAATAAATTGAGCGCAGTTATGATATCAGAATGGAGATGTCACTTTAAGAGCGGCAATCAGATTACGGCACCAGAAAAGTTATTTAAACATCAGAATAACAAGATAGACTAGTTCTGAAGAAGCCAACATTCAGTTGGTGAAAGCGCTTAACTAGTTTTTAAAAAAAGTCAAGTTTTATTTTGATTTTATTTTATGAACATTTTCTGGTTTGACCACAACGAGTTTGTACTGCAATAAAAGTTTAATCTGGAGTCTACACTGCGTTCCCTCTGCGTTTTTTTCGTTGTTACACACAGAAGATAGCGTAGTTGTTAGACTCAATGAAACATATATTCATTAGTTATGAAAATAAAATTGCCAAAGATTCCAAAGACAACCACAAGGCATTCTATAACTATGTCAAGAATCTAAATGGCAATGCACAGATCTGCTCTGAGCTACAACAGAATGGTATTAAATATACTGATCCCAAGGATATTGTCAGTACCCTGGCAGATTGATTCACTGCCAACTTCACCCCCTTAATGGCCCATCTCAATACTGAAAGATTGCCAAATTCCGGTAATAACGGCCACACAGGTAAAAAACGCACTCTCAAAAGCTAAGAATACAGCATCCATGGGACCAGATGACATCCCGGGCTCTGTAATACATGAACTACAAAATGAACTGGCACCTCACCCTAAGTGTCATGTTTAATCATACCCTCACCTCAGGCTTCGTGCCCACTGAGTGGCGCATAGCTACAGTTATCCCACTCCATTAGGGGGGATCCACCTTGGATCCCGGGAACTACCGCCTCATCAGTCTGACAAGTTTGATCTGCAAGGCCATGGAACATATTATCATGGAAGTTATAAACAAAGACATTGGCAACCTTAAAACACTGGACCCCACCCAGTTGGGGTTTGTGAAGGGCTGATCTTGTCTCCTGAACTTGATTGGCTTCTTCGAATCAGTCTCCACAGCCATGGATGTGAGGGTAAGGCAGTCCACACAACCTATCTGGACCTCGCCAAGGCCTTTGATACCATCCCCCACTCTGGAATCATAGATAAACCTACTAAGCTGGGCATTAATTCCTATGTCACTCGATGGGTTGCCAACTGGCTTACTGATAGAACCCACACTGTAAAAGTAGCCGACTCCAAATCCAGCTCCAGACAAGTGACAAGTGGAGTACCTCAGGGTTCAGTCCTGGGACCTCTCTTGTTTGGCGTCTACTTCTCTGAAGTACAGGCCAACACTATCTGGCTAACAACTTTCGCAGATGACTGCAAACTGGGAGCCATTATTGAATCCCCAGATGATGTGGATACTCTACAAAAGGGCCTTACAGAAACAGATGCTTGGTGCCAGAGCCATGGGCTCAAGCTCAGTGTCAAGAAATGTATAGTTATCCCCTTTGGGAAAAAACATGTACCCATGAATTACCACATAGGTGGCAGCACACTAAACACCGAAAGTGTGATAAGAGACTTAGGGACACAGGTGAACAATGCTCTCACCTTCAATAACCACATCGCCACAACAGTCAGGAAATCCTTGTATGTGGCACTCCTCATCACTAAGGGCTTTTCATCCAGAAAAAAGGAGGTCATTGTCCCACTGTACTCATCCCTCATTAGACCCATTATAGAATACAACACCCCAATTGGTATGTACCTCTCAAGACATCTGCAACAACTGGAAAGGCCGCAGAAATACCTCACTAAAAGAATCACAGGCCTAAAGCAGATGCCCTATGCTGACCGCCTTAAAAACCTCCAGCTATACTCTGTCGCATATCATCTACTCCGAGGCAACCTCTGCTTAACATACAAGGCCATGTCAAACCCAGAGCTGTTGGACATGCTGCACTTAAAGAAATCCCAATCCCTCAGAGCCACACGCTCCAGGGATCTAAATCTTGTCATCACAATAAACAAAACATGCTGGAGGGATAGGTTCCTGACCCAGAGACTCCCCAGACTCTGGAATAGACTGCCCATACATGTCAAGCAGAGCACCTCCTTGGCCCTCTGCAAAAGGAACCTTGATGACTGGATAGGAGAAAAGAAATTCACCCTGGGGATCATGTCAGTCGCCCTGTTAGACAGGGGTCCAGGGAAGTAAATAGTGTGGGAAGAAATAGCCAGGGAATTGTTATGGCTAGGCTTGTATAAGCCCTAGGACCGATAGCCTTGTATCAACCTCTGAACCTATGAACCTGCTGGCTTGTCTGTGGAAGTACTGTGAGGTGAAGCACCTGAAGATGTCACTTGTCTAAAGCTGGATTTGGCGTCGGCTACTTTTACAGTGTGGGTTCAGTCAGTAAGCCAGTTAGCAACCCATCGAGTGATGTAGGGATTAATGCCCAGCTTAGTAAGTTTATCTATGATTCAGGTGCTTCACCCCATCCCCAGAGTAATGGTCTTGTTGAGAGGTTAAACTCTACAATCAAGTCCATGCTACAGGCATTTGCAGACCAGTTTGAGGGAATGGGACAAATATTTGCCTCATCTGTTTGCTTACAGAGAGGTTTCCCAGGAATCCAGAGGTTTTCCATCCTTTGAGTTGTTTTATGGGCATAGGGTGTGGGGACCTGTAGATTTAATTTGTGATGAGTGGGAAGATGAATGTGAACCTCACAAGGAGTCTGTTGTGGAATATGTCCTAAACCTCAAGACAAAGCTCAGGGAACTCATGGGTTTGGCCCAGGAGAACCTGGCAGAAGCCCAACAACAGAAAAAAGGTATGGTATGACAGGAATGCTCGGGATAGAGAGTATGCTGCAGGGCAGCAAGTAATGGTTCTCATTCCTGTCAGACACAACAAGCTGCAGGCATCTTGGGATGGACCCTACAAGGTGGTAAGCAAGGTAAGCGATCTTAACTACATGGTGGAACTGCTAGGCAGGAGGCAGGGGCACAAATTGTACCATGTTAACATGATGAATCCTTACCATGATAGGGAGGCCCTTGTGGTGAGTATTTGCAGTGGCTTGCAGGAGGAGTCTGAGGGAGATCTGGTGACTAATCTCCTCAGTGAGGCTTGGCTGACACCTCAGTGGAAGGGGTAGCATTGTCCCAGCAGCTATCTCCTACCTGGGTTCAAGAAATCCTAGCAGTGTTAGAGGAGTTTGGGGACATGTTCACTGGGAAACCAGGGTGCACCCACCTGGTGCAGCACCCCAAAGGCCTATTAGGCAGGCCCCTTATAGGGTGCCTGAGAGAGTCAAACAGACTCTGAGGGAGGAGATACAGGAGATGTTGAAACTAGGGGTAATTCAAGAGTCCAACAGTCCTTGGGCCTCCCCAGGTGGTGCTGGTGCCAAAGACGGATGTCAGCACCAGGTTCTGTGTGAACTACAGGAAATTAAAATAGCCACACAGAGTCAGATACTTACCCCATGCCTAGAACAAATGAGGCCCTAGAGCAACTGGGTGGGGCTAAGTATCGTACAACCATTGATCTTAACAAGGATTACTGGCAGGTGCCCTTGACTCTTGGTGCTAAAGAGAAGTCATCCTTTGTGACCCCTTTTGGCTTGTATGAGTTCACAGAGATGCCTTGGGATGAAAAATGCCCCACCGACTTTCCAGAGGCTGGTAAATCACATACTAGCAAGAGCAGGAGGGTTTGCCCTTGTTTATCTAGATGATATTGCCATCTACAGCCAGTACTGGCAAGAGCACCTTCAACATGTCAGGGAGGTGCTGGGCAGACTACAAAGGGCAGGGTTGACCATTAAGCCGAGCAAATGTCAGATGGGTATGGCAGAGGTCTCCTACCTGGGACATAGAGTGGAGAGTGGTAAGATCGGGCCAGAACCTGCCAGAGTGGAAGCCTTTCAGGCATGGCCTGCACCTGTTACCAAAAAGCAGGTGGGGGCATTCTTAGGGACAGCAGGGTACTACAGAAGGTTTGTCCTCAGTTATAGTACCATAGCTACTCCCCTCACAGACCTGACATGGAAAAACAGGCCAGATAAGGTAGTGTGGACTCCATCTTGCATCTGGTCAGGAAGGTACAGCAATAAAAAACATTATACATGCAAATTCTAGCAATTTATTCTGGTCTCAAAACAATGGCATGAATTCCTTCATCCAGACATCTCAGCTCAGAGTTTTGAGATCAAACAATTATACAATGCTTGACTTATCAGCTTTCCTCCAGCAGAGTGCAGTGTGGTTACATTTTTGAAGTTCAACATTTAACAAAGAGAACAAGCATGTGGCTTACATTAATATTTACAAATGACAGAATTATCTACAAAATTTAATCTGGCTGGCTGGCAGCCTTCACATATTTTCACATATGTTAGTCTAACTAGTCTTCAGCCACATTCTGTAATATTAAATGTCCTGATTGAAATCAGTGTTGTAGTATTCCAGACAGATGGGTTAACTCTGCTAATGTTCAGCTGGGGTACAAAAGCTTAACCTTCCCTGGGTCATATTTCTGACTTATGATCTCAGCTCACAAACATAAGGTATATAGGGAGACGGAGCTACTTTAAATAACCAAAGATCAGAACATTGACGTTCGTTATCGTGAGACTGAAAATATCAAAACCCGAATGCTGAAGCTTTCCCAAGGTAAGTAAACACTTGCCCCCCCAGCTATATATACCAACTCTGGGATCACACTCAGTGGAGAAAATGGCATGTTGGGCTAGTGTATACTTACCCTGAGAAAGCTTCGCCATTCAGTTATGTAAGGTTTTAGCATTTCCAGTCTCATGAAAATGAACATCGGCGTTCTGATCTTTGGTTATTTAAAGTAGATGCAGGCAGACATATGAGCATAGATCCTTAGACTGTCTCTGCTAGCCCAGATGCAAGTCATGCACCCATCAGACTGATTTTTGCTTGGCTGTTGGTACCATTACTTTCTAAAAATAGAGCCAAGTGCCTCTTTGGAGAACCTTCCTTTATTTATTTATTTATTTATTTATTTATTTTTTGTATCTGTGTTATATGGTATATGTCAGCTAGGAGGGGTAAGTGTGAGTTTCCTATAAAGACTGCCATACCTGGTGTCTTTTCTGCCTTATCATGGAGCACAACTTCAGGGCCTGCTTCATTTGCAAATCCTTTGTGCCCAAGACTTTCTAATCACATTGTCTTCACTCAAAACTTTAGAGACCAAACATCTGAAGCATTTGGTCCATTTGGAGTCCACCTCTTTTTTGTTGCAGAAGAAAATAACTTGAGGCCTAGGCCTGACAGTCAACCCATGCAGATACTGATGTACCCTTTGAGGTTAGAGAACTTGCGGTACTTCTGACTCTACCTCTGTAACCCTCTACTGTGACCAGTGGAGGCTGGTTTGACTTTAAAGTCATGCTACTGATTCTACAGAGAAGGGGAACTTCAATCATAATTTCAGAGGGACCAGAAGGCAACCCGCAGATTTTAGTCAGGGGAAAGATGATTGAGGTTTGTCAAGGTGCTGAACTGCCCCACTTAGTTCAAGTAGACAACACACCAAAGAAAACGTGTCAGAAGACAAAGCATGTCTCTTCACCACCTCCTCCTCCTAGAGAGAAAGAATGGATAGATTTCTTTCAAAGCCTGCTCAGAGCCACTGTGGCTGTAACAATTTATAGGACTGTAGAATACTGGAATGGACTGAAAATAACTGCAAGGAACTGGAAGGAGGCTGGAATGAATGTCTTTATATGTTAATTACCCTAAACTGTGCTGTACAGGTGGCAGTCTCTCCTTTATGTGACAAGTCTTCTTGTACCTTTCAGAATAAAAGGCTGCATACACTGTAGTTCGGTTAAGAATGTTTTGTTATGTACAGTGGAGGTAGATGTCAACAAATATCCAAATCAAATCCTAATGTCTGTAGCTTCTGCACTCATTATACTGTCTGTAAATTCTATACTCAGAATATCAAGTCTTATGGTCTGCAATAACAGTGCTGATATTTTATGTATGTAGTTTCTGCACTCTTATTCCTATCCTCCTGAATAATATCATTAATATATTGGAATGCTAGATATTTGACCTGACTTCTGCCCTCATTCTCGAGTGTCTGTACTAAACCTTTGAGGACTGCACTCCAGTGACTTTCTACATATCAGTCCAAATGAACCAACTCTGAAGTATCTCCTAGTAATACCAAAACCCTGTAAATTTCTGCATGCTTCTTTAACCTGTGTTCCCAAGCCTTTTACCATCTAAACAAGATGATCTGTTGTTCTCAGTGTACTGCACATTCTGATGTCCTTCAAGGATGCATCTGCAGTCCTTACAAATGGGTTGTCCTGTCGTCAGGCAGCCCTTCGGTCGGCCGGATTCCAAAGTCTGGGTCTGGCCTCGGCTGGTGTCGCACTTCACCCGACATCATAGCTGCAGTTCTTCGGGTATAAAGGCATCAGCCGACGCCATTTTCCTCAGTCTTTCTTGCCGCGTGGCGCCCGAAGCAGAAGCTGTTCGCAAGTGCCGGTCGGTCAGATCCAGAGATTACTACTACCGAATACTACTTCGAAGACTTCTAAAAAGCTAAGTACCCCGTTGGGGACTCTTTCTTGCCTCAGCCAATGTCAGAAAAAGTGAATAACTGTTTAACTTGTGGGAAACAAATACCTCATAAAGATTTCCACTCTTACTGCTTACCTTGTTTAGGCCCAGACCACGACGTAGCAGCTTGTTTAGTCTGTGCTTCTTTCAACCGACGGACGCTTAGACGTCGGTCGGAGTTTGCTGAACAGTTTTTCGCTCAGAATTTGCGTACATAATGCCGTCGGATCCTCCGACTTCACAAATTGTTAAGAAACGCAAAGAAAAGGACCGACACTCGCGGTCCGCGGTTTCGGCCGAAACCGCGGTTAAGCAAACTGCGAGTGTCTCAGTTTCGGCCGAAACCGAGCAAACGGTTCTAACTTCAGCCGAATCCATGACTACTACCAAGGCCCCTTCTAACCTGGTTGAGTCGGCCTCTGAAATTCAACCTGCTACTGTGGTTTCACAAGAACTATCGGACACCATCCCTTTGGATGTTTCAACCCCTGCACGTGGTGCTGCTAGGCCGCCTGCAGCCATGTCCATAAAGGCCTTTGCCAGGGCTAAAGCAGCCAAAACTTCTAAGTCTGTGCCTGTTAAGCCCCCCTCTCACAGGCCCAGTTCCAGTTCCCAAATGCTTACTCTGGCAGAGGATCTCATCTTTTTAATAAGGGGATCCCAACCTCAACCAGACAGGGCCTCTCAACCTCCTCCAGAAAAGAGACCTAGAGCAGAGCCCCCTGAGCCAGTGTCCTCAGATGATTCTTCTGATGATTCAGACAATACAGACCATCCAGAGGCTCCTTTTTCTACTTATGAAGACTCCGATGCTGAGGAATCGATTCCTTCTGCCTCTCCACCAGAGGAGTTTTCCTTTGGGGAAACCTTACATGCCATGAGAGAGCAATTTCAATGGCAGGGGCAAGATTTCTCAGACTCAAGGAAAAGGCTTAGGACTTTTTTGCATTTACCACAACATAGGCCTTTAGCTATACCTCCAGTTCTTCCTGTTGTAGATGATGCATTTAATGATGCTTGCACTGCTCCTGGCACTTTGCCTCCAGCCCCTGCTAAGCCCGATAGGTTTTACAGGGTCCCGGACACACATCACCATTTATACAAGGCTCCTTTTGCAGATCCCGAGACCATCTCCCAGGGGCCTAAGGCAGTAGTTTCGACCTCAGTTAAAAACCCTCTCCCCTCTGAAAGGGAATCCAGGTCCTTAGAGAGATGGGGTAAAAAAGTATACACCTCTGCTACTCTCTCAGCTAGGGCATTGAACTGTCAGTTTCATATGATCCAATACCAGGAGTTTATGCTTGATCAGTTAACTAAGAAACTGTCCTCTGATGATTCTTTAGATAAGAAATATGTTCTAGAAATGATGCATAACATTCAGCAGGTTAGTAACCATTCTTTAAAATGTGGCTATGATGCACTGGAGGCTTCCTTTAGATCAGCCATGACTGGCACAGTTATAAGAAGGCATGCATGGTTGAAAGAACAGGTCTTGCCGGATCATGTTAAAGCAAAACTATTAGATGCTCCTATGGATAAGGTCAGTTTATTTGGTTCTCCTGCTCAGCAGGTACTGAAGAAAATGGAAGAGAAGGCAAAATCTGTACAAACAGTGAAAGATTTCTTACAGGTTCAGCCTCCAAGGTTTAGCAGGAACTGGCCTTCCAAAATTGGTCCTTTCCAGACTCCTCTAAAACACAGAGAGGCAGGAATAGGCGTTCGAGAGGCAGAAATCAATCCAGAGGAGGTGCCTACAGGGGATGCCAGTGGCAAGGTAACAACCAGCGAGGCACAGACACAACTACTACCACTGCAACAGGACAATCACAGTGACTTGGCTGTGGCACCGCCTACCAGGGAACAAATTGCAGCACCCTTAGGCGGAAAGTTAGCCTTATTTTCAAAAAACTGGCACTACATCACAAGAGACAAGTGGATTTTGCAAACTATAGACCAAGGCTACAGGTTTCATTTCCATACTTTACCAGGAAAAGAGGAATGCCAAACCTACCACCAAATCAAAAGACAGAAGCTCTAAAACAAATAGCTCAATTAGCAAAGATGAGAGCTGTGGAAAGGGTACCATCTATGGAACAAGGAAAGGGATTTTGCTCCAGACTCTTCCTGGTACCAAGAAAAGAGAAAAATTGGAGGCCTATTCTCGACCTGTCCGCTTTAAACACATTCATCATTGTTCCAAAATTCAAAATGCTGACCCTACAGCAACTTCTTCCCATGATGGGCAAGGAGTATTGGCTGGTGACTCTAGATCTCAAGGAGGCATACCTGCACGTCCCCATACGACCAAATTGCAGAAGATACCTCAGATTTCTTGCAGGATCAGAGCATTATCAATTCTCAGCATTGCCCTTTGGCTTATCTACTGCGCCCAGAGTGTTCACGAAATGCCTGGCATCAGTAATCGCTCACTGCATGCTTCAGGGAATCCAAATATATCCATACCTGGAGGACTGCTTGATACAAGCGGACAACAAAAGCAAGCTAACAGAACACTTAGAAAGAGTCATTTGCTTACTGCAAGCCCTGGGATATACAGTCAATATAAAAAAATCAAGACTGATACCATCCCAAAGAATAACCTTCTTAGGTGCAGAATTGGACACAGTAAAACAGATGGCATTCCTAACTGCAGAAAAACAAGAACAACTTCCTCTCTACTTCTTGGCATTAACAAAGCAGAACAAACTAACAGCAAGGAAAGTACTGCAGGCCTTGGGCTTCATGGCATCCTGCATAATCCTGGTCCCTCATGCCAGACTGCATATGAGAAAGCTACAGTAGTACCTGAAGAATTTATGGCCTCAACACAGGCACAGCCTAGAAACCGAAATCCCACTAATCCCATGCCTGAAACAAGAGTTCCTATGGTGGGCTCAGGCATGCCAGTCAAACCCAGGTTTGCCCTTCCACAGCATTCAACCAAGCCAAACCATCACAACAGACGCCTCAGACCTCGGTTGGGGGGCCCACATGCTGGACAAGTGCATACAAGGCTTATGGACTCCAGATCAGCTGCACCTGCACATAAATCAAAAGGAAATGCTGGCAGTAAAACTAGCAATCCAGAATTTCAGACCATTCCTCCAAGAAGGGCAGTTGATGATAAGGACAGACAACACCACAGTCATGTGGTACATCAACAAACAGGGAGGCACTCATTCATACCCTCTATGCCGGATGGCACTGGACCTATGGAATATGGCTCTGAGCTACAACATTCAGTTACAAGCAATTTTTGTACCGGAAAAGAAAACATCCTAGCAGACATATTAAGCAGAACTACCTCGGATGCTCACGAATGGATGCTACACCCGGACATCTTCAAGGTCATCACAAGGAAATGGGGACTGCCACAAATAGACCTATTCGCATCCCCACTCAATCACCAGCTCAAGAAATTCTGCACAAGGACGCACCACCCACTTGCTTGGAAGGTGGACTCTCTATCCTTCAGTTGGAAAGGCCTGACAGCCTATGCATTCCCACCTCTTCCTTTGATGCACAAGGTGCTATTGAAAATCAAAGAGGAACATCCAAGGATCATTCTGATAGCTCCAGACTGGCCAAGACAACATTGGTACCCATTACTGAGGAGCATGTCTCGGGGGCAGATGTGGACACTACCCCTGATTCCTTTGCTGTTAACTCAGAGTGGCTACAACACCCTGCATCCAAACCTGAAAACTCTGCAGCTGACTGCCTGGAACATTACATAAGAGCAACTAACCCAGATTTATCCCAAAGGGTTAAAGACATTATCCTTGAGGCCCACAGACCTTCAACAAGAAGGAACTATGCAGGAAAATGGAAAAGGTTTCTCATTTGGAGTACTGAAAGGGGAAAAGATGTGTCAAAGGTAGACATTGCCAACATCCTGGAGTATTTGGCAGAGCTTTTCCATACAGGCCTGTCCTACTCCTCCATCAAGATACATGCATCAGCTATTTCTGCAGAATACAGCTTCGATCCACCTGTCTTCTCGCATCCTCTACTCAGGCAGTTTCTGAGAGGAATTAAAATGTAAAACCTCCTAGGAAACCACCATTACCAGCATGGGACTTGAACTTTGTGCTAGAAAAATTGACACTCCCCCCTTTCAAACCAGCAGCAACAGCAGATCTTCAACACCTATCCTGGAAAACTGCTTTTCTGCTGGCAATTACCTCAGCAAGAAGGGTTTCTGAGCTACAGGCTTTAATGGCAGTACAACCCTTCCTAATCTTCCATCAAGATAGAGTGTCCATGAGAACAAATCCTACATTTATGCCTAAGGTGGTATCCAGAGTGTCTTTAAACCAGGCTATCCACCTACCTACCTTCTTCCCCAATCCACAGAACAGGGGAAAGACTGCTGCACACTTTGGATGTACATAGACAGTTGCTACTACCTGGACAGAACCAAGAGCAATAGAAAAACTGACCAGCTTCTGGTAGCATATGCAACAGGAAGGGAAGGAAAAGCAATTTCAAAACAGACAATCTCCAAGTGGATAGGAAATTGCATCAGATTCTGTTACTCCTACCATGGAAAGCAAACTCCACAGAACATAAGGCCTCATTCTACAAGGGCTACAGCCACTACCACAGCTTTCTTACGAGGAGTGGCTACCAAGGACATTATAGAGGCTGCTACTTGGACCTCCGTGCATACATTTGCCAAGCATTATAACTTACCTTTATACTCTAGATCCCGAGCAGGGTTTGCCACTGCTGTTTTGCAAGGGATCCTAACTACACCATAATTTCTTCTTCCTCCTCCCCTAGTTTGGCTATGGTATTCTACCCGTTTGTAAGGACTGCAGATGCATCCTTGAAGGACATAGTACAGTTTTGTACCTACCATAAATGTAGATGTCCGAACAGGAATGCATCTGCAGTCAGGATTACCCACCCTCCTTCCCCTCTGTGGTATTCCTAGGGTATTGGCCCATCTAATAGCTAGCTGGGGGGGGGTCTCTTATGGTGTATTTGTTTGTATATATGTACATACATGCTTATTGTTTGTGTTTGCCTTCTATTTGGAAACATTGGCATTTATCCAAAATTTAGCTATCCAAGAGGGCAACTGACATCTGGGGCAAGAAACACTGAGGAAAATGGTGTTGGCTGATGCCTTTATACCCGAAGATCTGCAGCTATGACGTCGGGTGAAGTGCGACACCAGCCGAGGCCAGACCCAGACTTTGGAATCCGGCCGACCGAAGGGCTGCCTGACGACAGGACAACCCATTTGTAAGGATTGCAGATGCATTCCTGTTCGGACATCTACATTTATGGTAGGTACAAAACTGTACTTTCTTAATAGTATTATTCACTGAAGGTTATTTTCACTGATTGATGTGAAAGGCCTGCTTTAATATAGCTACATTTCTGGACTTATGCAAATAGAATACTGTATTTTTGTCTAATGAAATACATTTAAAAGAAATATGATCTTGCAGTAGCCCTGAACTCTCCCTTCTTTTCGGCACCCCTCCTGCTCCTAATCTTCAGAAAATAACAGTTGTTTCATCTTCCTCTGAAGACAAGGATTCCCCTGACTCTGACCATTTTCTGGGCTGTTCTCAAATTCACTCCCCTGGCAGGGTCCCTTCAGATGATGAAGACTCCGTCTTCCTTGACTCCCCAGTGGAAGAAGCTTCTTTTGGGGATACAGTTATTAACATTATGAAACATTTCGAGAAGGAGTTGAGGCAAATTTCAGAGGTCCAGCAAAGGTATTACAACCTTTTGGAAGTGGGCACTCATGCCCATTCTCCTGTCCCTCCAGTTCTGGAGCCTTTTTGGACACTTTCTATTTTACCTCTTACAGCTCCTGAATCACAGCCTCCTACTCCTAAAAGACCAGACAGGTTTTACAAAGTTCCTGAAGAGCTTAAATTCCTGTATAAGAATCCTGTGACAGACCCTTCTGCAGTATCTCTTTCTCCTGACAAACCTTCTGAGTTGCCAACTCCCTCCCTACAGACAAAGATAGTAGGGCCATGGATAGGTGAGGAAAGAAGATTTGTACTTCTTTTACTTTGAAATTTAGGGCTACTAACTAACAGACCCCCATGATCAAGTACCTCTTGTCCATACTCAACACTTTGAACAAGGTAGTTGTGGATTCACATGGCTCAGACTCTAAACAACAAATGCTGCCCATGGTCAGTCAATCAGGCTACTCGGGTGGCCATACATAGTATTAAATGTAGTTATGATGATGTGGAGGCCTCTTCCAGAACAGATGCTAAATGCTCTGTCATTCACAGGTATGCATGTATATCCTTCTATTCCCATATTGCAATATTCATAATATGAGGGATTTCCCACCTGGGTGACCCAAATGTCGGGCCAGTATACAAAGGTCTTTTACTGCTGAAAGGTACGTGGGACATCACGCGAAGGCAACATGGAGCGTATTCCTTTAAAGTGGTCTCCGCATGTACCATCTTCAGAACTTATGTGCTGCCAGTCCGAATGCCATCTTCCCTCATTCATCTGATCTCCATGTGGTTGTTGTTTTTAGATAAATGCCCTATTGGGGATTTTTCTTGTTTAATTTTATGCTATTGCATGTTTTCTGAGGTTCATGTCATCCAAGAAAGGCAAATGCCATTGTGGAAGGCAGATTCCACACAAAGACAACCACAACCAGTGTCTGTTTTATCTGTGGTCCACAAATTATTACAAGACATGTGTGATTTGTCAGACATTTGTGCCACAGTTGTCTTTCTGTTTTAAACATTTACCAAGAGAACCAGAGGCTTAAGCAACTAGCGCTTGCTATGGAGGGTATTTCAGGTCCGTCCAGTGAGCCTTTTAAGAAAAAGGTAAAAATTTTAGGCCTGAATCTTTGCCTGTGCCTCTGAATCTGGATGTCCCTGTAGAGGCTGATGAAGGCGTGGCAGTCTATATGGTTGTTGGTTCTTTTCCTGTAGTGGGTACCACTTCAGAATCCACTAAGGAAATCGCCATTAGCATGTCCACAGAGGTTCTGCAGATGTCCGCTCAGGATGGTAAGGGGGAACCATGACTCATCTCTTCGGACGTCAGACTTGGTACTTCTATTAACATAGCTAGTAAAGATAGTATGACATCTGTGCCAGAGAGTAGGCCTCCGTTGGTCCCGTCCTCTCAGCCTAGGACAGATACTCCTCTTAAGAAGAAAAGAAAATGTAAGCATGTTTCCCCTCAACAGGACGCTGCTCCAGATTGGCAGGCTATTTCACAGGGAATCCTTGTTGCCTTTATGGCCTTGAGGCCTTCCCCTGCTGTTTCTCTTCCCCAGATCTCTCCCACTTCTATCCCAGGGAGCTCTTCCTTGGAACAGGAGCCATCTAAAGTGGAGGTTTCCTCTTCAGATGAGTGTCTGGACTATTCCAGCCAGATAACTTCTCCTTTGGGTTATGCCTTTCCCTGAGAAGGACATTTCCTTTGGTGAAACCATATCCGGAATGAGAGATTACTTTAAATGGGATTGTTCTCAAGTCTCAGACTTGCAGAAGAGATACTACGATCTCTTGCAGATTGACTCCCTTTCCCCTTCTGCTGTACTCCCCTGTATTGCCTGCCTTTTTTGATGTCTTTTTATCAGCTTCTAAGGCACCTGATGTTCATCATGTTTCACTGTTGCAGTCATTACACTTGGGTTATCCTGCTGGCAGGCTACCCACAGTCAGCCTGAATTCCAAAGTCTTGGTCCGGCGTCAGTTGCTGTCACCTCTTCCCTGACTTCAGTGCGCCAGGGGTATAAAAGATGCAGCCGACGCCATTTTCTTCATTCTTTCTTGCCGCGCAGTGCCCGAAGCAAAAGCAGTTCACAAGTGCCGGTTGTCGGACTCCTGAGATTTTCTTGTTCAAATTTCAGGTCCGAAGTATTCATTTAAAGCTAAGTACCCCATTGGGGAAACTTTTTTCTTGCTCCAGACCGATGTCAGAAAACGTTAATAATTGTATTTCTTGTGGCAAGCAAATACCTCATAAGGACTTCCATTCTTATTGTATTCCTTGCCTAGGCCCTGATCACGACATTGCTAATTGCAGCTTTTGTGCTAAATTTAACCAACGCAGTATTAAGAGTTGGTACGATTTTGCTTTTCATTACTTAGGCCGAAGATTTAATTACATGATGTCGGATAGCCATCCGACTACTGCAATTCACAAGAAACACAAGGAAAAGGAAAAAGACAGGCATCCGAGGTCCAAAACTGATGACGAGGCTTCTTTTAAGCCAGTCGCCGGTTCTCAGCGAGGCGCTTTCGCAGCCCCTGACGCCCGCTACCTCAGAGCCGCAGGCCGCTTCCGACTTCCACATGGAGCCGACTAGGCTGCTGGAAACTCAAGGTATTGGACACTCGGAAAATATTCCCTCAGAATGGTCTGGAGCTGCTGAGCAGGCATCGGCTTCTGAGGGTGTTTTCAGGCCTACACAGTTATATGTAAAACCGACTTCAGCTTCAAAGGCAAAGACTAAAGCACCACTAAAGACAAAGAAACAAGTGCAGCAATCCCATGGAAAGGCCTCCATGCCTAAAAAACAGATGCTCAAAATGGCCGAAGGCCTAATTACTTTGATCAAGGGTTCCCATCCCCCTCCTGACAAGAGGCCTAGGCAACAGACAGACTATGAATCCTCAGATCAGGTTTCCATTTCCTCTGACTCATCTTCTGCACAGGAGTACTCTCCTCCTCCCTATGAGGATTCTGATGCTGAAGAATCTATCCCTTCAGCCTCTCCTCCTGAGGATTATTCTTTTGGGGAAACCCTGTATACCATGAGGGAGCACTTCCACTGGGAGAGCCAAGATTACTCAGAATCAAAGAAAAGGCTTGGAGATTTTCTTTTACTACCTCAGCACAGGCCTCTTGCTATTCCCCCTGTGTTAGACATTGTAGATGATGTATTTTCAAAGTCTGGCCTTTCTCCTGACTCTTTGCCTCCTGCTCCTGTTAAACCAGACAGATACTACAGGGTCCGAGATTCACATAAATTTCTTTATAAAAACCCTGCTGCTGACCCAGAAACTATTTCTCATGGTCCCAAAGGGGTCAAGGCTTCTACTGCAAAAAACCCTATCCCCTCTGTCAGGGATTCAAGGGCACTAGACAGATGGGGGGAAAAGGTTTACACTTCTGCTACTTTGGCTGTGAGGGCTTTAAAATGTCAATTTCATATGCTTAAATATCAGCAATACTTACTGTCACTGCTAAAACAGAAAATGTTGGCAAATTCTGATTGTGCAGAAAATAAGGAAATGCAGGATTTATTGCATGCAACTGAACAAGTGGGAAAGCATACATTGCAATGTGGTTTTGATTCTCTGGAGGCCTCTTGCAGGGCCGCAGTTACTGGTTCTGTCATTAGGAGGCATGCTTGGTTAAAGGAACAGAATCTGCCTGATCATGTTAAAGCAAGATTATTAGATGCTCCGCTACAGCATGATACCTTATTTGGTGTTAAAGCAGAGGAGGTGTTGAAGAAAATGGAGGACAAAGCGAAATCTATGCAAACAGTAAAGGATTTCTTACAGGTAGAGCCACCAAGATTTAGCAGGAACTGGCCTACAAAGAATTGGTCCTTTCCAGTGTCAGACAGGCCACAAAGAGGCAGATACATTTGCCCCAGAGACAGATTCCAGCCCCAGGGCTCATACAGGCCTAAACAGTGGGGGCGCTTCTACCTCCAAAAGTGGAGAAGACAAATCACAGCCATACAGGAAACAGTCCCAATGACTTGCCTCTGCCAGCAGCAAGCACTTATCTTTTGGCAGCCCCCTTTGGGGGAAAACTAGCACTTTTTTCTCAAAATTGGCACATGATCACCCAGGACAAATGGGTCTTGAATATAGTGTCCCAGGGCTACAGGTTCCACTTTCACACCCTGCCAAGGACAAAAGGTATGCCAGACCTGCCACACAATCAATGGGCAGAGGCACTAAAACAAGTTTCGTCCCTCATGGACATGAGGGCCATTCAGCAAGTACAACAGCAAGAGCAGGGACAAGGATTTTACTCATGACTTTTCTTTGTACCCAGAAAGGACAAAGCCTGGAGACCAATACTGGACCTGTCTATTCTAAACACATTTCTGGACGTTCCAAAATTCAAAATGTTGACTCTGCAGCAGCTTCTGCCCATGCTGGCCAAGAAGGCTTGGCTTGTAACTTTGGACTTAAAAGAGGCATACCTGCATATCCCAATCAGACAATCTTGCAGAAGATACCTCAGATTCATAGCTGGCTCAATGCACTACCAATTCTCTGCACTGCCCTTTGGCTTATTTACTGCGCTGAGGGTCTTCACAAAATGCCTGGCACCAGTAATTGCATTTTGCAGACAAAGAGGAATTCAAATATATCCTTATTTGGATGACTGCCTTATACAAGCAGAGAACAAGGACATTCTACTAAAGCATCTGGCGTTTGTAAAAAGATTATTAATTCGCCTAGGGTACACAGTAAACGAAAAGAAATCAAAACTAGTACCCTCTCAAGAGATAATATTCCTGGGTGCAAGCTTAAATACAACTGCCCAGATGACTTATCTCATGCCAGACAAACAAAGGCAACTGACTTCTTACTTCAAAATGTTGCCAACAAAGACCCAGTTATCTGCAAGAAAAATTCTGCAGGCTTTTGGCTTCATGGCATCTTGCATTCTGCTAATTCCGTATACCAGACTGCATATGAGGAAACGTCAATGGTACCTAAAAAGTGTTTGGACTCAACATTGTCACAGCCTGAAAACATTAATTACCCTCATTTCTTGCCTGCAACAGGAGTTTTGATGGTGGGCACGGGCCTGTCACCTCAACAAGGGATAGCCATTCACCCTACCCACAGCCAGGCAGTCAATAACAACAGATGCATCAGATTATGCCTGGGGGGCCCACATAGCAGGAAAATGTATTCAGGGCACATGGCCCACAAGCCAAATGCATCTACATCTCAATCAAAAAGAGATGCTAGCTGTTCAGAATGCCCTGGCAGCTTTCAAGGAGCTACTTCATCCAGGACAACTACTGATAAGGACGGACAATACTACAGTCATGTGGTACATAAACAAGCAGGGAGGCACACATTCTTACCCCCTCTGCAGATAGTCCATGACTTTGTGGGACACAGCATTGACTTATCAAGTACACCTGCAAGCACAATTCCTGCCAGGAAAGAAAAATACTCTGGCAGACAAACTAAGCAGAAACCTCACGGATTCCCACGAGTGGAAACTGGATCCACAAGTCTTCAGCATAATAACAAAGAAATGGGGATGCCCAGACATAGATCTATTTGCCTCCCCTCACAACTGCCAACTACAGAGATTCTGCACAAGGACTTATCACAAGCAAGCATGGAAAGTGGATGCTCTATCATTCAGCTGGGAAAGCCTAACAGTATATGCCTTTCCTCCTCTGCCTCTCCTCCCCAAGGTACTCCTAAAGGTCAGACAAGAGAAGCCAAAAATGATTCTGATTGTCCCAGACTGGCCCCGCCTGCACTGGTACCCAGTCCTAAAAAGCTTGTCTCAAGGCCCAGCCTGGACATTGCCTCTGATTCCTCACTTACTGACCCAGCGAAACAATCAGATCCTGCACAGCCAACTCAGGACCCTAAATCTGGCAGCTTGGTGGATAATGTAGCCATTCAGAACACACCTCTCTCTAAAGCAGTGATGGATGTTATTTTGGAGGCCAGGAGGTCCAGTACCAGAAAATCTTATGCAGAAAAATGGAAAAGATTCTGTGCTTGGAACCAGGCACAAGGAATTGACATGTTTGTACCTAATATTCTTCAGATTTTACAATACCTAACTGAGATGCTGGACAAAGGCCTATCCTTTTCATCAATTAAAATCCTTGCCTCTGCCATTTCAGCTCATTACAATACGGAACCACCTATTTTTTCTCATCCATTGCTAAGGCAGTACCTCAGAGGGGCCAAAAACATAAGACCTCCAAGGAGAGCTCCAATACCTGCATGGGACCTCAATTATGTCTGGAGAAAAACTCACACTGCCGCCTTTTGAGCCAGCCAATACAGCTGATATAAAGTTCTTATCTTGGAAAACAGCTCTGCTCCTAGCAATAACCTCTGCAAGACGAGTCTCAGAGTTGCAGGCACTCATGGCTGTGGAACCTTTCATCATTTTCTATCCAGACGGGTTTTTCTCAAAGGACAAACCCAACATTTATGCCTAAGGTAGTGTCCAGTGTGGCCCTTAACCAAACCATTCATTTGCCTACTTTTTATCCAAACTCACAAAATAAGGGTGAGAGACTCCTCCATTCTTTGGACATACACAGACAACTACGCTTCTACATGGACAGAACTAAAGCTTTCAGAAAGACTGAGCAACTCTTAGTGGCATATGCTGCAGGATCTCAAGGAAAGGCTATCTCAAAGCAGACTATTTCAAAATGGATAGGCCACTGCATTCGTTTCTGCTACTCACAACATGGCAAATCAGTGCCTAAGGGCATTATGCCACATTCAACCAGGGCAGAAGCCACTTCAGCAGCCTTTCTCAGAGGAGTACCAACCAAAGACATTTTAGAGGCTGCAACTTGGAGTTCAGTGCACACTTTTATCAAGCACTACCATTTACCTCTCTACTATAAATCCAGAGCAGGCTTTGCCACTGCAGTTCTGCAGGGCCTTATAGCCTCTCCTAATCCTAGTTAGGCCCAGCCACCCAACCTCAGCTTTGGGATTCAACCCAACAGTAATGACTGCAGCAGTGAAACACGATGAACATAGTACAGTTGTGTACCTACCACAAATGTAGATGTTCGAGTGTATTCACTGTTGCAGTCCAGGTTACCCACCCACCATCCCCCTTTACTTTGCTGGGACTTATCTATACTTCTCTATCCTATACAACCTATGTGGTGTATTTACTTGTAGATGAAGGAAATGTTTATTTTACTGCATGCATATTTATTGGCATAATTTTTAGCCTACCATTTTGGGGGCACCTGACATCTGAGGCAAGAAAAACTGAAGAAAATGGCGTCGGCTGCATCTTTTATACCCCTGGCGCACTGGCGTCAGGGAAGAGGCTACAGCAACCGACGCCGGACCTAGACTTTGGAATTCAGGCCGACTGCAGGTAGCCTGCCAGCAGGATAGCCCAACAGTAATGACTGCAACAGTGAATACACTTGAACATCTGCATTTATGGTAGGTACACAACTGTACTATAAGAGGACTAGGCAAGATACTGATTATGAATCTTCAGATCAGGCTTCTATTTCTTTTCTGATCAGGAATTATCTATACCTCCCTATGAGGATTATGATGCTGAGGAGTCTATTCCATCTGCATCTCCTGCTGAGGATTATTCATTTGGAGAAACCTTGCATACTTTGAGGGAGCATTTTCACTGGGAGAGTCAAGACTTCTCAGAATCAAAAAAGAGGCTCAGGGATTTCCTTCTTCTCCCTCAGCACAGGCCTTTAGCCATTCCCCCCGTTTTAGACATTGTGGATGATGTGTTTTCTGAGTCTAGCTTGACCCCTGCCTCCTTACCTCCAGCTTCCAGTAAGCCTGACAGATACTACAGGGTCCCTGACTCACATACATTTTTATTTAGAAACTCTGCTGCTGACCCTGAAACTATTTAACAGGGTCCAAAGGGAGGTAAGGCCTCAACAGCAAAAAATCCTACCCCCTCTGACAGAGATTCCAGGGCACTGGACAGATGGGGAAAAAAGGTTTATACATCTGCAACCTTGGCAATCAGGGCCTTAAACTGTCAATTTCATATGCTTATTTACCAACAACATGTTATGGGATTGCTGAAACAGAAAATGATGTTGATTTCAGAGTGTGCAGAAAATAAAGAATTGCAGGAATTATTGCATGCAGCTGAACAAGTTGGAAAGCATACTTTGCAATTTGATTCCTTAGAGGCCTCCTGCAAGGCCACAGTTGCCTGGTTAAAGGAACAAAATTTGCCTGATCATGTTAAAGCTAAATTGCTCGATGCACCATTACAGCATGATTCTCTGTTTGGTATTAAGGCAGAAGAGGTTTTAAAGAAAATGGAAGACAAAGCTAAGTCTATGCAAACTGTTAAAGACTTCTTGCAAGTGCAGCCACCAAGATTCAGTAGACACTGACCTACAAAAAATTGGTCCTTTCCTGTATCAGACAGAGCTCAAAGGTGAAAATCCAGATGCTCTAAGGGTTCCAGATACCAGACGCAAGATTCATACAGGTCAAAGCAGTGGGGCGCTTCCACTTCCAAATCTGGAGGAGATAAAGTGCAAACCTACAGAAAGCAATCCTAATGACTTCCCTCTGCCTGCACTAAGCACTTATCTTTTGGCAGCACCCATAGGGGGAAAATTTGCACTTTTTGCTCAAAATTGGCAGTTAATAACCCAGGACAAGTGGGTACTAAACATCATATCACAGGGATACAGATTCCATTTCCACACTCTGCTAATGGCAAATGGTTGGCCAGATCTGCCAAACAATCAATGGGCAGAGGCACAGAAACAGGTTACGTCCCACATGGATATGGGGGCCATTCAGACAGTACCAGAACAGGAAAAAGGACAAGGTTTTTACTCAAGACTGTTCTTGGTACCCAGAAAGGACAAGGCCTGGTGGCCATTACTGGATTTATAGATTTTGAACCCATACCTGGACATTCCAAAATTCAAAATGCTGACTTTGCAGCAGCTTCTGCCCATGCTGGGCAAGAATGCTTGGCTGGTGACTTTAAACCTAAAAGAGGCATACCTGCATGTCCCAGTAAGACAATCGTGCAGAAGATACCTCAGATTCAAGGCTGGCTTAATTCATTACCAATTCTCTGCGCTGCCCTTTGACTTATCTACTGCGCCCAGGGTCTTTACAAAGTGCCTGGCACCATTAATTGCATTTTGCAGACAAAGAAGTATACAAATATATCCTTACTTGGATGACTGTCTCATTCAAGCAGAGAACAAGGACACTCTTCTTCGACACCTGGCATTTGTGAAAAGGCTTCTAACATGCCTAGGGTACACAATAAATGAAAAGAAATCACAGTTGGTACTCTCTCAAAACATAACATTCCTGGGTGCAAGCTTGAATACAACTGCCCAGATGGCTTACCTCATGCCAGACAAGCAAAGGCAACTGACTACTTACTTCAAACTGATGGCAACAAAAACCCAGTCTTCTGCAAGACAAATTCTGCAGGCTCTGGGCTTCATGGCATCCTGCATCCTACTGATTCCATATGCAAGACTGCATATGAGGAAACTTCAATGGTACCTAAAGAGTTTATGGAGTCAACTTTCTCGCAGTCTGGAAACAATGATTCCTCTCATTCCCTGCCTGCAACAGGAGTTTCTGTGGTGGGCAAAGGCATGTCACCAAAACATGGGATGGCCATTCACTCTACCCCCTGCCAGCCAAACCTTAACAGACGCATCAGATTATGCCTGGGGGACCCACTTGGCAGGAAGATGCATTCAGGGCATATGGACACCAAAACAAATGCATCTACATATCAACCAGAAAGAGATGCTAGCTGTTCAAAATGCCCTAACAGCCTTCAAGGACTTACTTCATCCAGGACAACTACTGATAAAGATGGACAGCACCACAGTCATGTGGTATATAAACAAGCAAGGGGGCACACACTCATACATCCTTTGCAGATTAGCCATGGCACTGTGGAACACAGCGTTGATCTCCCAAATATATCTTCAAGCTCAATTCCTGCCAGGAAAACAAAACACTCTGGCAGACAATTTAAGCAGAAACCTTATGGATCCTCACGAGTGGAAACTAAATCCACAAGTCTTCAGCATGATAACAGAGAAATGGGGGAGCCCAGACATAGGTCTATCTGCTTCTCCTCAAAATTATCAATTGAAAAGATTCTGCACAAGGACTTATCACAGACAAGCATGGAAAGTGGACGCCCTATCCTTCAGTTGGAAAAACCTATCAGTTTACGCCTTTCCTCCTCTGCCTCTTCTCCCCAAAGTCCTCCTAAAAGTCAGACAAGAGAAACCAAAGATGATACTAATTGCCCCGGACTGGCCCCGCCAATACTAGTACCCAATCCTAAGGAACTTGTCTCAATACCCAGCTTGGACCTTGCCTCAAAGACAACAACTACTGTCCCAGCAAAACAATCAGATCCTGCACAATCAACTACAGACTCTGAACCTGGCAGCATGGCTGATCATGTAGTCATACAAACAGCACCTGTCAGTAAAGCTGTGATGGATGTCATTTTGGAAGCCAGAAGGCCTAGTACTAGAAAATGTTATGATGACAAATGGAAGAGATTCTGCGCTTGGAATCAAGCACAAGGGACTGATACAGCAGAACCAAATATTCCTCAGATATTGCAATACATAACTGAAATGCTTGACAAAGGCCTATCTTTCTCATCAATTAAAATCCATGCCTCTGCCATTTTGGCTCATTACAATACAGAGCCACCAATGGTCATGCAGAAATAAATATCAATGTTAATGATAATGTTTTAAATCTGTCTGACTTTGTTTTATTCATTTATTCATGTGTCGGTATTGAATAAAGGACTTTCATTTGTACCTGGTTTCATGGTTTCTGAGGATATATTGGCTCAGGATGTAGTATCATTTTGTCGAAATCTTAATCTAAAATTGTTTTTTGGTGATACTGGAAACTACAGTGGTGACAAATTTGTATATCACAAATCTTCCTTCAACCCACCTATGCATCCATTGGTACATCAGTTTCAAAATAGTATTCTCAAGGATCTTCATTTCTCTAGATCTGATATACATTTCAAGTCTAACAATATTTCTTTGGCTGAATAGGAAGCTATTTTGGAACTACAGAATAATAAAAACATTGTTATTATTTCTGCTGATAAAGGTGGGGCTGTTGTTATCCTTAATTCATGCGATTGTGATAAAGAGGCCAAGAGACAATTGTCGGATCAGAGATACTACTCCCCTATGGCTATTAATCTTACCTTTAGGTTCAAGAAACAAATTGAGGATTTTCTGTTTTGGGCCAGGGATCAAGCTATCATTACTAATGATATTGTACAACAGCTCATAGTTCATGATTCAGCAACCCAGTACATTTATTTTTTACCCAAAGTCCACAAGGATCCCATCAATCCACCTGGGAGACCCATAGTTTCAGGGAGAGGATATATCATGGAGCCTTTGTCATTATATCTCACTAAACATCTGAAGCCCTTACTTAGTTTAATACGTTCAAGGTTACATGACACTACAAATTTTTTACAAATTATTTCGGATAGCCAGTTGGAGCCAGAGTAGTTGTTGTGTACTTTGGATGTTAGTTCCTTATACACCAATATTCCACATGAGGCGGGTTTGGAATCTTTGTCCTATTGGCTGGATGAGGCTAATTTATACCAACCAAACTTTAATTCTTTTTTGGTTGAATTAGCCAAATTTGTCCTCACCAGCAACGTCTTCTTCTACAAGGATGATTGTTATTGGCAAATGAAGGGTACCGCTATGGGAGCTTCGTTTGCTCCCATTTATGCCGATTTATTCATGGCTTATGTAGAAAAACATATTATTTATGATTGTCATAACAATTCTTTGTTGGAATATATTGATATATGGAGACGTTACTTGGATGACTGTTGGATGGTTTGGAAAGGTGATACACAGGGCCTAAATGATTTTATATCATATTTGAACAATAATATCTGGGGCCTTGAGTTTACTGTTCATTATGATATGAATAATATTACTTTTCTAGATGTTTCAATCACTAGATTACCTGATCATACTTTAGGGTCAGAAGTTTTAGGAAGTATCCTGAGTACAACACCATCCTACATGCTTCGAGTTTCCACCCGCCCCATGTGGCACGTAACATCCCAAAATCACAATTTATTCGGATAAAGCGCATCTGTTCTAATGATTCTTCATTTCAATTACAGCGAAAGGATCTTACAAACAGGTTTAGATGCAGGGGCTATGCCATGGGTCATGTTCTAAAAGCCAGCAATTTGGTGAATTCCTTGGATAGACAAGATTTATTAAATTATAGGGATCATACTAGTACAAATTCTGTACCACTTAGGTTCACTACTACATATGCTAGGAATACTGACCAGTTGATACAAAGTGTACACAGGCATTGGAACATCTTGCAGTGTGATTATGAAGTAGCAAATATGTTACCAGAGAGTTGTTTATTCTCTTTTCGCAAAGGGAGAAATTTAGGCTCTTATTTTAACCATTACAAACATGGTACCATGGATCGATATCCACCACTTTTGCAAACTACATTGACAGGTGATCCACTGATAGGTTGCTTCTCATGTGGCCATTGCACCAACTGTGATAAGGTAAACAAGTCCAAGCAGTTTTCCAACAGAAATTGTGCAACGGTTTATGATCTTAATTTTTTTGTCAATTGTAGTAGTGACTGGGTGGTGTATTTGGCCACATGTCAGTGTGGTTCATTTTATGTTGGCCAAACTTCTCGACCTTTCAGAATTAGAATTTCTGAGCACATTAGTAATATCAAAAATAAGAAGGCCAACAATGCACTTTATAAACATCATTTGGTTCATAAATCTGCAAAGTTTTCTTTTATGATTATTGATATTATACAAGGGAATAGATCAAATAAGACAGGGTGGCATTCCATTTTAAATACTAAAGAGAAAAAATGGATTGTGAAACTGGGTGGATTATTCCCACCTGGTCTGAATGAATATTTTTAGACACAACCAATGAGATTACAGATGGGTCTGCTTAAGGTTCAGCAATTGATGTTTTTTCTTTACACTGATGAAGGCTGTGATTTAGTCTGGCCGAAACCGGTCGGAGTCTTTTGCTGCTTTTTATGTTTTTTTTACCAATAAACTGTTTCAGGTCACTGTATGCTGGCTCGTTCTGTTTTTGTTTGAACAAGTTCATGCCTTGAGCCGTGCATTTGCCTGCCGTGCAGGAGTTTACTTTTTGATGTTACACTCCTAGAAGATCACCATTACCTGCATGGGACCTCAATTATGTGTTGGAAAAGCTCACCCTGCCGCCATTTGAACCAGCTGTTACCGCTGATATAAAGTTCTTATCATGGAAAACAGCTCTGCTACTAGCAATTACTTCAGCAAGAAGAGTTTCAGAGCTACAGGCCGTCATGGCTGTAGAGCCTTTCATCATATTTTACCCAGACATGGTATCTGTGAGGACAAATCCTACTTTTATGCCTAAGGTGATTTCCAGTGTGGCTTTCAACCAAACAATTCATCTGTCAACTTTTTATCCAAATCTTATTTTTATTTTATTTTATTTGCTGTTGGTTAACCAGGATAATCCATTGGGCCAAGTGAACCCTTTTTCAATGGAGTCCTGGGGAGAAAAGCTCCATCAAAGATTACATGTTACAGAGATTTACATTACGTATCATACAAGACATAACAAGGTACAGAGGTTTCAATCAGTAAAGTTAAAAAAACAAAATATAAAAAATAGCAAAATAGAAACAAAATTATTTTATTTTATTTTTTTTGAAGAATAAGGAAGTGAGTAGATAGATGCAGAAGGTTTTCAGGATGATAAGTATTATTAAGAAATTGATTACTAGCTGTAATAGAGAAAGTGAGCTGTGGAAGACTGTAGAGAGTGGAGAATGATTATGTGAGGTGCAAATCTGCAGAACAAAGGGGAGAGAATTCTGCATTTCTTGGACGTACTCAGACAGCTAAGATTCTTCTTGAGCAGGACTAAAGCTCTAAGAAAAGCTGAGCAATTACTTGTGACATATGCTGCAGGATCAGAAGGCAAGGCTATTTCAAAGCAGACTATTTCAAAGTGGATAAGCCACTGCATCTGTTTCTGCTACTTACACCATGGTAAACCTGTGCCCAAGGGCATTAGGTCTCATTCCACCAGAGCTGCAGCTACTTCAGCAGGTTTTCTCATTGAAGTACCAACTAAAGACATTCTAGAGGCTGCTAATTGGAGTTCTGTTCACACCTTTACAAAGCATTATCATTTGCCTCTCTACTCTAAATCCAGGGCAGGCTTTGCCACTGCAGTTCTGCAGGGCCTTATAGTCACTCCTAATGCTGTTTAGCTCCAGCCTCCCAACCATAGCTTTGGGATTCTACCCAAATGTAATGAATGCAACAGTGAAACATGAAGAACATAGTCCAGTTGTGTATACTTACCATAAATGTAGATGTTCGAGTGTATTCACTGTTGCAGTCCAGGTTACCCTCCCTCCATCCCCCTGTCATTATGGAGTTTCTTTCCTTCTCTATCTTCTACAACCTATGTGGTGTATTTGCTTGCAGATGAAGGTAAAGTTTATATTAATGCATGTATATATATATATATATATATATATATATATATATATATATATATTTTTTTTTTTTGCTACCTTTTTGGGGGCACCTGACATCGGGGGCAAGAAAAACTAAAGAAAAAGGCATCAGCTGCATGTTTTATACCCCTGACGACCTGATGTCATGGAAGAGGAGACAGCAACCGACGCAGGACCCAAGACTTTGGAATTCAGGCCGACTGAGGGCATCCTGCCAGCAGATTACCCCAAATGTAATGACTGCAACAGTGAATACACTTGAACATCTACATTTATGGTAAGTGTGCACAACTGTACTTTCTGCCACCAGGGTATAATATGTTTAGACTAGATCATACATCTAGAAAAGGTAGTGGGGTAGCAGTACTTTACAAATCTACCTTATCTGTCACCACGGACACCCAACACCCCCCCCAGGTCAGTAACGCTGAAATTCTTATCTCAAAACAACATAATTAATAGTAACAAAAGCATAAACATTGTATGTGTCTACATTCCCCCAGGGAGGAACACAGATACCCTAGAAGATTTCTTAAACTGGTTATCCAATAACTACCCAAAAGAAACCATTGTTCTCAGGGATTTCAACATTGATTGGAATGCTTGTTCCTCTGAATCTCCCACAACTCATGTAAACCTCTATGGGTTTACTCAGACCATACCCTCCCCCACTAGGACAGGTAAATTCTATAATAAAGATAGTACCCTAGACTGGATACTCATCAATAACCATCCACAATACTATATATCAGGCACTTTACCTGATGACCTATGTGATCACTGTCTCACCTATATAATCAAGCTTAAGATAAACTACTCCCACCATCCCACCTATAGAACTATAAGAAACAACAAGAACTTTAATCTCAATAAGTTTAATAATGAACTCAAGGCATGTAATTGGTCAGCCCTAAAAAATCTCCCCCTAGACAAAGCTGTCACATACTTTAATGCCAAATTCCTTGCTGTTCTCAACTCTCATGCTCCCAGCCTTACTGTTAGACCCAAGGTTAATATTTCACCGTGGCTTTCTAAAGGTACCAAATCCAAAATTACACTTGGAAACAAAGCGTGGACCACCTACCTATCAACAAATCCCCACTTGATCAACTTAGATTTAGACAGCTAAGGAATGACACAAAAAAATCCATAACTTTAGATAAAAAGAACTACTACTGCCATTTACAACAAATACATCACAATATACCTCAGAAGTTCTGGGCAGGAATAAACAAACTCCTCCGCTCAGGCCAAACCACCCCCTACCCCCCACCTCCAAACAAAAATCCCTAGAAGACAGTGCTAACACCTTTAACACCTTCTTCACAGAGACTATCCAGTCTCTGGCCAGCCAACTCACTCCCAGTGGTTCTAATCCAAATTCAGTCACTACCATTACTCATGCATCCTTTAGCTTCCAACCTGTTCCTACTCAACTCATTATAATTCTTCTTAAGAAACTAAGACCCACCACTCTGGCTGCTGATCTCCTCCCTGCAGACTACTTACAAAAGGCTGCAGAAGCTATTGCATACCCCATCTCAATCTTGATCAACCAGACTATATCTGAAGCCACCATCCCCACTATATGAAAAATCTCCCATGTTATACCTCTTCAGTTCCACCGAACTGTCAAACTTTAGGCCTATAGCAATTTTGTCACCACTAGCTAAAGTTATGGAGAAGTGTGTACACATACAGCTCAGCTCATGCACTATCTCACACAGAACAAGCTATTGTTCAACTCTCAGCATGGCTTTAGGCCAAACAACAGCACTACATCAGCCCTCCTCTCTTTCTCTAACGTTGTAAACCACAACCGTTAACAAAAACAAACTATCCTCCACATTCTTTCTAGATCTTTCCAAGGCCTTTGACATGGTTGACCATAAAATGCTTATGGACACCTTGAAGGCCTTCACCTTAAACAATCAAGCGCTCCAGTGGTTTGACTCTTACTTGCAGGACAGGCAACAGGCAGTCCTTTGGCAGGATAAGCTATCATCGTGCCTCCCCATCACGCTAGGAATCCCCCAGGGCTCTATATATTAGGACCCCTTCTTTTCTCTGTCTTTATCAATGACCTTCATACAGTCATCCCAGACGCTACCTGCATTCAATATGTGGATGACTCCACTTTGATTTGTTCCGCCACCTCCCCAGCAAACCTATTCACGTTAACCCAAAACACCTTCAACAGAGTAGAAAATTGGCTTTCAAACCAATGTCTGATCATAAACTAAGCTGCTTCTCTTCTCCCCGATGCACAGGACCCCTCCCCCTGACCCTCTTCAACATAATAGCAAATAATGGCACCATCATCTCGCTGGAAGCCTATACTAAACTATTGGGTGTCATAGTCAATAGCAACCTCAGGTTTGACATGCACATTAATTAAACTATAAAAACTATCAATAAAAAACTTGGCTCTCTTTATAGGATCAAATCTTTCCTCACCCCACTTGCTAGAACAGCAGTTGCCCAAACCCAGCTACTATCAACCCTTCTTTATGCCTCACCTCTTTTCTCCAACTTGAACAAAACAGATCTTAATAAATTATCATCCTGCTATAACCACATTGCCAGTTTTGTTACTGGCACACCCCACTGGACCCACTGCTGCCACAACATAAATCTCTTAGGATGGCTGGAACTGCCTTGCCTATTGCAGTTCAGTCAGTTCATAGTAGCCCACAAAGTCCTTTACCAGCCAGAAAATAAACCTGCACTAAAAAATACTATCAACCCCTACAGTAACAACCACCCACTCCGCTCATCCACTAGACTCCTAGTTCAAACGGTCAAATCCAACCACTCTGCTGGAGACATGCTGTTTGCCAACTCTGTTGGAAAGACATGGAACTCACTTCTGGATGACTTGACTCTAGCTTAGGTTCATAGGTTGGTACTAGGATATCGGCCCTAGGGCCTATGCAAGCCTAGCCATAACAATTCCCTGGATATTTCTTCCCACAATATTTACTTCTTTGGGCCCCTGTCTAGCAGGGTGACTGACATGATCCCTGGGGTGAATTTCCTATCTCCCATAGAACCATCGCTAACCTTATTCAAATACAAATTCAAGAATTATCTCAAAACATACTGGTTATGTCCTATTCTAACCCTGACTAGTGTCCTCTCTATTTCTTAGTTGCCTCCAATTTATAAATGTTTCTTTACTATCTACCCTCTCCATACCAGAAAGGGTAAACTGTATAAACTGCTACTTACTGTGTCTTAATCCTGAATGTAATAAGTTAATACTATCTGTATGTAATACTTGTACTACTCATGTCTGTAACCTGTATGTAACTACTATTTGTGCATGTCTGTTATGAACCTTGGGGCTTTTCTCCCCAGGCCTTCACTGAAAATGTACATATATCCAGTTGGACTATCCCGTTTAGCAAATGTAAAATAAAGTAAATAAATAATAACAGTAAGATGATGGAGAGACTGGGTAAAAAAGTGTACACTTTATCCACTCTGGCCTTCAGGGTCATTAATTACCAAACACATATGTCCAAGTATGTTTTAGCCTTGCTTGCTTAGGCTTCACAGCTGCTGTCAGACCTTCCAGGCACTGGAGTCAAAGCTCAGCTCCTCTTCCATCTTGATAGCCTCTTTTCAAGTGACTTGCCATTCCATAAAGTGCATTTGTGATGCCGCAGAAGTAAATGCCAGATCAGCTGCAGATGGCTCAGTTCTAAGATACTCTTAGTTGAAATTACAGCCCTTGCTTGATGATATCAAGACAAAGTTTATGGATGCCCCTGTTGATATTTCTGCCCTCTTTGGAGCTAATGCTGCTGCTGTTTTCAAATCTCTTAAAAACAAAGGGAAAGAGCTGCAGGAACTTAAGCATATTTTTGTGTCCCCAGTTCATAAGTGCCACAGGAATTATCCTTCCAAGACACATTTTGTGATGAAACAGTCCCATGCCCCTCTTTCCACTTCCAAAAAAGGGCCACGCAAACAAAGCTTTTCCAGGACTCAGCCTGCCACTGCTCAAAAGCCTCCATTTCCAGACAAACTAGGTAGTCTGTGACTACCTGCCCAGTCTGACAAATATTCCTCTTTCCAAGCACTTCTCTCTCTCTCTCTCTCCCTTTCTTCTTGGACAAACATTACCACAGACAAATGGATGATTTCTGTTGTCCAAAATCGATATTATACAGTTTGGAAGTCCATTCCACCCTTCATGGGTATCCCCTTAATCCCCTCAAGATCAGCTTCCTCTTTTTCCTCAGGTACTTTAGGGCCTGATTTCACAGAGACCCATTCAGGAAGTCCTTTCCCAGAAAAGTGGAGGAGGGTTTTATTCAGGGATGTTTCTAGTTCCCGGGAAGAATGTCCCATGGAAACCCATCCTAGACCTCTTTCTGCTGGTTCAAACCTTCCGCATGCTGTCCCTCCAAACCTTGTTCCCAATTTTACTGTCACAGGCCATGACGATGCATATCTTCACATCCCCATTCATCCCCCTTTCAGGAAATGCTTAGTTTCTCTGTGGCTTCATCTCATTTTCAGTTCTGTGCTTTGCCCTTTGGACTCTCATTGGCCCCAGTGGAATTTATAAAATGTTGGCTCCCGTTACTGCCTTTTGCAGACTGCAAGGAATACAAGTTTTATCCTTACCTGGACAGCCTACTTTTTCAAGAAAACTCATCCAGAAATTCTGCTGGAGAACCTCCACACAACCATCAGTTTGCTTCTAAGCCTTGGGTTCACTGTCAAATGCTAGAAATCCTCCCTCCCTTCTTCTCAGGACCAGGTATTCCTGGGGTACAGGATAAGGACTGATCTTATGATTGTATTTCTGCCCCATACAGAAGGTGCAATCTTTTGTAGCCTACTTTCAGCAACTCATACCACTCTCTTCCTTGACAGCCAGGAAGTTTCTCAGACTTCTGGGGTTCATGGCATCCATTATTCCCATACCACCATTGGCCAAACTTCACATGAGGAAATTCATGTGGTATCTGAAATCTCTTTGGTCTCAGCATGCACATTCACTGGAATTTGTTATTCCTTTTCTTCCTTGTCTGAAGAAAGAACTGTTGTGGTGAATTCAGCAAATTTCTGTGAACCCAGGTCTCCCTTTGCAGCCTCCTCTTCCTGTACAGGAGTTGTTCACAGATGCCGCAGACTTGAGGAGGGGAGCAACCTTGGAAAACCTAAAGGTCCAGGGTCTTTGGTCCTCCTTTATAAGAAAGGAACACATAAACATCAAATAAATGAGGGCTTTGATTTTTGCTCTTCAAGCTTTCCAGTCTTCTCTTTGGCCAGGCCCCCTGAAGTTGTTCACAGACAATACCACAGTCCATTGGTATGTCAACAAACAGGGGGGAACAAAGTCATATCTGCTTTGCTGGTTGGCTATTCATGGTTGGGAGATTGCTTCCCTATCAAAAGTCACCTTACAGGCAATTTACATTATTCCAGCTCAAAACATTCTGGCAGACACTCTAAGTAGGTCTGTGACTCAGTCCCACAAATATATGCTCCACAGGGATGTGTTTCTGGATATTCCCCACTGGTGAGGTACACTCAAATAGATCTTTTTGCCTCCCCTCTGAACAGACAGCTTCTAAAATTTTGTGCCAGAGTCCCAGGTCTTCTGGTTTGGAAGGTAGACACCCTTTCCATGTCCTGGAAGGGGATGTGTTTCCTTACTCATTCCCCCCTTCCCACTGATTCAGAATGTTCTTCTGAAGATTCAGCAGGACAAACCAAAAATCTTGTTGGTGACCCCCTTTTGTCCAAGACAGTACTGGTTCCCTCTTCTTCTGCATTTAGATAAGGGCAGCCATCACAAGTTACCTCACATGCTGGATCTTTTCACACAAGACAGGGGATCACTTATTCACCCACACTTAGCAGCCTTGAACCTAACTTTTTGGGTGATAGGATTCTGATCCCTTTTTTGACACCTTTTTTCCTGGGGACATGCTTCTAATCCTGCAGGAGGCCAGGAAACAATACTAGGAGATCATATTTGTCAAAATGGAAGAGGGTCGCCATCTGGTTTCTAAAGGACAGCTAGATACATTGTTAGTGGATATCTCTCTAGTTTTATCTTATTTGTGTGAGCTGGTTAAGGCTGGATTGGCTTATTCATCTGTTAAAACCCACTTATTTGCCATTTATACATGTCTGCCTGTATATCCTCCCTTAGCCTCTGGGCTACACTTTAAGCTCTTTCTTAAAGGCATCCTTCATATCAGACCTCCCATTAAACCTGTTTCTCCACCCTGGGATTTGAATTGTGTGCTGGAAAAACTCACCCAAGCCCCCTTTGAGCCTGCTGGCAGGACTTCCTTAAAGCATTGCACTTGGAAAACTGTGCCTTCTAGTGGCCATCTCTTCTGCTAGGAGAGTCTCTGAACTCCAAGCTTTAAAGATATCTTAACCTTTCCTCATTTTCCACATAGATAGGATCTCTCTCCGTACTAACCCCTGTTTCATGCCCAAGGTGGTTAATGATTTGTCCCTTAACTAATCTATTAATGTACCTACCTTCTTCTCTTCACCTCAACATTCGAGTGAAAGGGTATTACATACTTTGGGTGTGCATCGACAGCTCAGATTTTATTTGGATAAAACCAACTCATTTAGGAAATCTGAGCAATTTAGTTTCCTTTCACCCAGGGTGCGGGGAAAGGCTGTCTCAAAACAGACAATCTCTTCATGGATTTCTAAGGCTATCTCTTTTTGCTATGTTTTCCATGGCAAAACTCTTTTGTCCTCAGTGAAAGCTCATTCCACCAGGGCTGTGGCTTCATCTGGGGCCTTTTTCAAGGGGTTGGACACTGCTTCCATGTTGAAGGCAGCTACATGGTCTTCTGGCCACACCTTTACCAAAGATTACAAGCTGGATTGCATCTCCAGATCCAGAGCAGGATGTGCTAGAGTGATCCTGCACAGTTTTGTGGAGAGTTCCTCTGTGCCATCCTCCCTTTCCCTTTCATGAGCTTTGGTACTCTCCCTCATGTTATGAATACTGCAACATGGGAACAGAAGGACATAGAATAGTTGTGTAAAATCTTACCATAACCATAGATGTCCTTCTCTTCCATGTGGCAGTATTCTGTCCCAACCTCCTTCCCCTTTGGTCCTTGAATTTCTATGGCTAATAGTTTGCCTCTCCTATTTTATCCTTGGACTGGTGTTCTGACTGGGACATTCAGTTCTGAGGATGGTATGTGCAGATGTCACTTTTATGGCCTACGCTCTCTGCTGCCTTCATGCGATGTCCTACATACCTTGCAGTAGTAAAAGTCTTTTCTGTACTGGCCAGACGTTTGGGTCGCCTGGCAGGTAATACCTCATGTTATGAATACTGCAATATGGAAGAGAAGGACATCTGTGGTTATGGTAATATTTTACACAGCTATTCTTTGTGCAGCCAACCTATGCCAGATGATGTCAATGATAAACTCCCCTTTAGACAGAAATCTTTTGTTCAGACCACAGGCTTATTTAAAGCTATAACAGGGGAAAGGCAAAACTGTGAAAGACTGCAGGCAACTTCTGTGCACCTCAGTGCCTGGATACCAGAGGAACTATCAAGTCAAGCCCACTTATTTTCTTAGCTTGGACTCCAGACCAACTTCAGAAATACAGGAGGGTTCTCAGAAAGAGATTTCTGGAGGCCACCCACTTTAGAAAAACTCTGTAACTATCTACCTGTCCTCCCTCTACAGTTGCTCAGACAGTAAGCTTCTAAGAGCTATGGAATTCATGGCAGCAAATATCCCAGTACTCCCAATAGCCAGGTTGCAGATGAGGAAAATTAAGTGGTACCTGAAAGCAGTGTGGTCCAAACCATCTCATTCTCCAGGCATTAAAATTCTCCCCATACCTTGTCTCAGGAAGAACTTCTTATGGTGGATATACCAGGTGAAACTCAGCCCAGGGCTCCCCTTCAATCCACAAACTCCTACTCGGGAGATGTACACACTTGCTTTGAAAGAAGCTTGGGAAGCCTGGACAGGTTCACACATAGTTCAGGGCAGGTGGTAACCCAAGATCAAAGAGGAGCGCATCTACCTGAAACAGATGTCTAGTCTAGTCCAGATACAGATTTTCTGTATCCAGTACTGTTTGTAAGCTTCTGAGCGGTGCCAAAAAGTCTGCTCTTCAGTTTTTTTCCTTAGATCTGCTAGTTCTCTCCTTTCCTGCACCTTTACTAGCTTATTAGCCTAGCACTTTACCAGACATCTTGTAGCAATTGTTGTAGCACACAAAAGTGCTACCAGCACTAAATGTTCTACAAGGAAACAGCTCCAGTACTTATTATTATTACCCCTCCAGGCATGTCTAAAGGTCAGTTCCCTGTGTTTTCTCCTATTAAGCTGGTGAACTTGGGCATACTGAGGCAGTGTAGCAACTGCCTCATGTACACTGACAACCATCTCCTCTTACCTTCCAACACTCAGATTTGCGAGAGATGCACTTGTATACCCAAACTGGAAGCTGCGCACTCTCCAACCAAGACTGGAATAGCTGGCCAAGAGGAGAAGGTCTACACTGGCACCACACCACATGGAACACATAGCCCTCCAGAACACAAACCAACGCTGCCTTCACATAAAAACACAAACCACACACCCACCTTCGCTGAGGCTGTCAATAAAAATCTACCCAAACAGCAGAGACCTCCAGGGCAGAAACATACTTGACCACAACAACACAACACTAATCACAAGATACATAACTCTCCTAAACAGTGTGCCACTCAATCAAAGCCCCTAAGGCAAAACAGCATGCTCAACACACTAGTCATAGGTAACTCGATAGTGAGGCACCTGATGTCCCACTCACTAGGTTGAATAAGGAGAAAGTAACAGTCAGCTGCCTGTCAGGTGCCAGGATCCACCACATAAACACACAAAAACATACTCAGAGGCTCTAAATAAAAATCTGCCTAAGCAGCAGAGACCTCCAAAGCAGACACCCAAGCAACCGCTACCCCAAAACAAAACACGTGCAACACATAGCTCACAAAACAAAGCCAGTGTGCCGAACAGTCACACCCTTAAGGCTAAACAACACACCTGATACACTTGTAATAGGTGACTCTATCGTCAGGCACACTGATGTCCCGCTCACTAGGCTGAACAAGGAGAAGGTCACGGTGAGCTGCCAGTCGGGCGCTAGGATCCGCCACATAACACAAGCACTCAGGTCACTCCAAGGGAAGTACAAATATGACTCAATCATTGTCCATGCTGGTGTGAATGACTTGAGATGTACTTCCCTGGTCTACATGAAAAGAGACATAGAGGAGCACTCTGAGCATGTAGCCCAGGCCGGTATGACCCTGACCTTGAGTAGCATCTTACCCTCACCAAGAATGATGCCACAATATGAAGACAAGATGATCAATTTCAACAATTGGCTTAAATATTGATGTCATTCAAAGGGGATCCAATGCCTGTCAGCCTGGGATGACATGCTCGACAAGCTACGATGCTTCACTAGGGATGGCTTGCACCTGTCACCCCTGGGCTTTCGGATATTGGCAAAGGCTCTTGCTACCCCCATAGTGCCTTTTTAGGCAAGGCTCAAAAGACAAACCCACCTCCATAGGTATCACAAGGGATAAGAAACTAAGAGTAATGCTAGTCAACGCCAGAAGTCTAAACCTCAAGATGCACGCACTCAAAACTCTCCTTAGCATGGAGAACATCGATATCTGTGCAGTAACAGAAACCTGGTTCAAGGCTCCCGAGAGCACCCCAGCACTACCAGGTTATACCTCATACCATGCTTTTCAGCCCCAAAACTTGGACCGAAGCACAAAAGGAGGGGGGGGGTATCAATATTCGTCAGATACCCACACCTCCAGGTTGGTGGCACAGGACGAAGCATCAGAGACTATCCATGTGCAACTAACAGTGGGTAAAACTGCCTTCCAGTTTATAGCCTGCTACAGACCACCCTCCCAAACCCAGGAACCCCACTCGGCCGTCCTGAGAACACTGGAAAATACGAAGGTCTCTCCAAACACCATTATATTGGGCAACTTCAACTACCCAAACATAGACTGGGAGCATTACTCTAGCTCCAACATCCTAGCCCAAAGGTTCCTAGAATTTATAAACTCAAATGCTATGGAACAACTTGGGGACTCTATGTTCCAGACCAGAAGTGTATCCCTCACTGGTAAGATCAGACCATAAACTAATCTCACTGGATATTCACATCCCGACCCCACCCCCTGCCCAGAAAACCACAGTGAAAAACTTCTCTAAAGCAAATTTCACACTCCTCAAAACCAAGGTGGAATCCTTCAAAGCCCCTGGGCCTGTGGAAAATGTGGCCTAGACCGCAGAATTCTTTATAAACACATTCTATGAACACCTTCAGGAATGCATGGATCTTGCAATCCCAAATAAAACCAAGACCCAATCCTCCAAAGGCAGACGTCCTGTCTGGTGCACCCCAGCCATAAACAAGCTATACAATAGAAGGAGGAAGCTACTACATAATGGAGCAAAATCCCAAAAAGGGAAAGCATCTCTGATCAGTATTAGCAAAAAACTATGGGCACTCATAAAATCGTCTAAGGCCAGCTACAAGAGAAAAATTGCACAGGACACTAAGGATAATCACAAGGCTTTCTTTAGTTATGTTAGGAACCTGGGTGGGAATTCCCAGATATGCTCAGAATTAGTCCAAAATGACAAAAAATTCACCGAACCCACAGACATTGCCAACATCCTAGCTGACAGGTTCAGCGCAAACTTCTACCCCCCCTCACCACCAAAAGGGCAAATATCTATCCCAGCAGAGTGCTGCCCCCCTGACATCTCAGATGCTCAGGTAAGAGCCGCCCTCTCCAAAGCAAAAAATACAGCATCAATGGGACCAGACGATGTCCCGGGCTGCGTCCTACATGAACTCCAAGAAGAGCTAAACCCAAACATAAAACTACTGTTCAATCTCAGCCTTTCTACAGGATACGTACCCAAAGAGTGGCGTACAGCAACAGTGGTCCCTCTCCACAAAGGTGGTGCCTCAACGGATCCTGGAAACTATCGCCCCATAAGCCTGACTAGCTTGGTCTGCAAAGCTATGGAAAGGATCATCATGGACCTCATAAATAAAGATATTGGGGACATACAGACACTGGATCCTACCCAGTTCGGCTTTGTTAAGGGCAGAGCCTGCCTCTTAAACCTGGCCAATTTCTTTGAAACAGTCACCAAGGCCATTGACGAGGGGAAGGTGGTCCACACAGCCTACCAGGACCTCGCAAAAGCCTTCGATACAATACCCCACTCGGGCATTATAGATAAGCTCACCAGCTTAAATATAAACCCCTATGTCACTAGATGGGTTGCAAACTGGCTCAAGGACAGAACCCATATGGTTAGAATTGCTGGAGCCATGTCAGACTCCAAACCAGTTACAAGTGGCATCCCACAAGGCTCAGTCCTGGGACCTCTCTTGTTCGGTATATATTTCTCGGAGGTACAGGCCAACACGGAAGGACTGTGGCTGACCAAGTTCGCAGATGACTGCAAACTGGCCATAATCGACTCTCCAGCTGACACAAGCATCCTCCAAAAGGGCCTCATAGAAACAGACAACTGGTGCCAGAGCCATGGCCTCAAGCTAAACGCCAAAAATGTATAGCCATCCCCTTTGGCAAAACAAAGTGCCCACAAATTACCACATAGGTGGTAATCCATTAAGTACAGAAGAAGTAATTAGGGACCTGGGGACCCAAGTTGATAGCAATCCTTCATTTGACAGCCACGTGGCCAAAGTGGTTAGAAAAACATTTTATATAGCCCACCTAATCATGAAGGGATTCACATCTAGATCAGGGAGGTCATCCTGCCTCTTTACTCATCCCTCATCAGGCCCATAATTGAGTACAATGCCCCTTTTGGGATGTACCTTACCAGACACCTGCAGCAACTGGAAAGACCCCAAAAGTACCTCACCAAGAGGATCAAAGGGCTCAAACAGATGCCATATGCTGCCCGGTTAAAGAAACTCCAGCTCTACTCAGTGGCATACCGCCTGCTCAGAGGCGATCTGTGCCTGACGTATAAAGCCATGTCCAACCCAGAATTAATGGACATGCTGCACCTCAGAAAATCCAAATCCCATCGAGCTACGCGCTCGAGAGACTTGAACCTCAGCACTGAAATAAATAGGCCATGCTGGAGGGACAGATTCATAACCCAGAGGCTCCCTTCACTCTGGAATAAAATGCCAGTCCAGGTTAGGCAGAGTCCCTCATTGACTCTCTTCAAGAGGAATCTTGATGAGTGGATGGGAGATCGTAGGTTTACACCGGGTATCACTTCTGTGTCACTGTTAGACAGAGGCACAGTATACTAACCTCGAAAAAGGGCATAGCAAAATTATTTTAAAATGGGTGGTGAAAGCCAAACACACTCTGGCTAGGCTTATAAATGCCCTAGCACAGATAGCCTAGTATGAACCTATGAACCTATGAACATAATGCACACACTCAGGTCCCTCAACAACAGGTACAAATATGACTCTGTTATTATACATGTAGGTGTGAATAACCTGAGAGATACCTCCCTGGACTACATGAAAAGAGACATGGAGGAGCTCTCGGATTATGTAGCCCAGGTGATTATGACCCTAGCCCCGATCAGCCTCCTACCATCACACAGAATGATACCACAGTACAAGCATAAAGTTATTGATTTCAACAATTGGCTAAGTTTCTGGTGTCATTCTAAGGGAATCCAGTATCTGTCTGCCTGGAATTACATGACTGGCGGACCTCGATGCTTTGCCAGAGATGGCCTGCATCTGTCACCCCTGGCCTTCCGGATACTGGCCAAGGCTCTTGCCACCCCTATAGTGCCTTTTTAGGCGGTATTCCAAAGATCAAATTACCACCATAACAGCTACAAACAAATGCAGTCTGAGGGTCATGCTGCTCAATGCTATGAGTCTAAATCTCAAAATGCACTTGCTCGAAGCACTCCTTAAAATGGAGAACATTGACATTTGTGCTATAGGAGAGACTTGGTTCAAGGCAGCAGAAAGCACCCCTGCACTACCAGGCTATAACACATTCCACACGTTTTGACCCCAAAACTTCGACCGAAGCTCCAAAGGCAGTAGTGTTGCCATATTCATACAGGATGCACACACCTCCAAACTGGTAGCCCAACATAACTCATCAGAGATACTTCAGGTGCAGCTAACATTGGGTAAGACAGTGATTCAGGTCGTCACTTGCTACAGGTACCCAACCATATCCCAAGACTCACACTCCACATTCCTAAGCACCCTGGAGAATATTAGGGTCCAAACTAACACTCATACTGGGTGACTTCAACTACCCCTCCATTAACTGGGAAAACTTTTCATGTACCAATGCACTTGCCCAACCTTTCCTGGAATTCATTAATTCCAATGCCCTGGACCAGCTTGTTCTTACCCCACACTAGAGGTAGGAATGTCCTTGACGTGGTCATTACTAACATGGGCAGCCGTTGCGCTACACCAATAGTCAACTCCTCCCTTGTTAGATCCAACCACAAACTAATCACCTTGGAAATCCACCCCCCCCCCCTTGCAAAGGTAACTACTATGAAAAACTTCTCCAAAGCTAACTTTGAACTCCTAAAAACAGAGGTGAATAACTTCATGGCACCCATGCAAATGGAGAATAGTTGCATGACCGCCGAATCATACACCAATGCACTGTATGAACATGTACACAAATGCATGCATCTCGCCTTACCCTATAGAACAAAGACTCTCTCCTCCAAAAAAGGAGGTTGTCCCCTGCCATGAACACACTCTACAACAGAAGGAGGAAACTGATGCAGAAGAAGGTGAAGTCCCAAGACTGGAAGAGCCTCCTTATCAGCCTCAACAAAAGTTGAGATCCCTCATCAAATCTTCTAAAGCTAGCTATGAAAACAGATTTGCAGCAGATAGTAATGGCAACCACAAGGCCTTCTATAGTTATGCAAAGAATATCCATGGCAATATCCAGATTTGCTCTAAGCTACTGCACAATGGTACCTCCTATACCGAGCCAACAGATATTGCCAGTATACTGGCCGACAGATTCAGTGCCAACTTTACCCCTCTCTCCTCCACCAAAGGACCAATCACAATACCAGTAGATTGCCAAGCACCCAGTATTACTGCTGCAGTGGTTCAAACAGCACTGTCCAAGGCCAAGAATACAGCTTCTATGGGAACTGACAATATCCCTGGCTGTGTTCTACATGAACTGCAGAGTGAACGGGCACCACACCTGTGTGCCCTGTTTAATCACAGCCTCACCTCAGGCTTTGTCCCTACCAAATGGTGCACTGCTACAGTCATCCCTCTCCACAAAGGAGGAGCAACTACAGACCCTGTGAACTATTGCCCCATTAGCCTGATAAGTCTGATATGCAGAGCTATGGAACGCATCATCATGGACCTAATAAACAAGGATATAGTGAATCTCCAACTCTGGATCCCACACAGTTTGGTTTTGTGAAGGGTAGATCATGCCTGCTCAACCTGGTCAACTTCTTTGAGTCAGTCACCAGAGATGTGGATGAAGGCAAGGTGGTTCATACAGCCTACCTTGATCTGGCCAAGGCCTTTGATAGCATTCCCCACTCAGGAATCATAGAAAAACTCACTAAGCTAGGCATCAACCTCTATATCAGTAGATGGGTTGCAAACTGACTCACAGATAGAACTCACAGTATGAAAGTAGCAGACTCCAAGTCAGACTGCTGACCTGTAAAGAGTGGAGTCCCACAGGGTTCAGTCCTGGGTCCTCTCCTGTTTAGCATCTACTTCTCTGAAGTCCAGGCCAACACAAAGGGACTCTTGCTGACAAAGTTCACATATGATTGCAAGTTGGGCGCTATTAACTCCCAAAGTGATGTTGACATCCTACAGAAAGGCCTGACTGAGACCAATGACTGGTGTCACAACCATGGCCTTAAGCTGAATTCCAAAAAATGTCATCCCATTTGGGAAAAACCTGGTTCCCATGAATTACCACATCGATGGTAGTCCACTGAACACAGAAGGAGTTACAAGAGATCTGGGAACACAGGTTGACAGCAACCTCTCTTTTAAAAACCACATTGCCACTGCGGTCAGAATGTCCTTTTATGTGGCACATCTCATTACTAAGTGTGTTGCATCCAGGAAGAAAGAGGTCAGTGTCTCCCTCTTCTCTTCCCTTCCTTCATTTGGCCAGTCATCGAGTACAATTCCCCATTTGGCATATACCTCACTAGACACCTGCAGCAACTGGAGAGACTGCAAAAGTACTTCACAAAGAGGATCCTAGGCCTTAAACACTTGTCCTATATGGACAGACTCAAAAAAACTCCTAACTTTTCTCTGTCTCATATTGCCTACTTAGTTGTGATCTCTGCTTGAATTACAAAGCCATGTCTGACTCTGTTAGAAATGCTACATCTAAAGAAATCTCAATCCTTCCGCACCGCACACTCCAAGGACCTCAACCTCATTACCACAATCAACAGAACAAGGTGGAGGGACAGGTTCATAACCCAGAGACTGACCATGCTATGGAATAGACTTCCCATACATGTCAAACAAAGCACCTCACTGGCCTCTTCAAGAGAAATCTTGATGATTGGATGGGAAATAGAAAATTCACCCCAGGGATCACTCCATTGTCTCTACTCGACAGAGGCACTAGGAACTAAGGTTGGGTGGCACAATGCCAGGATAATCCTATGGGCTAGGCTTGTAAAGGCACCAGGGCCATTAGCCTAGTACACACCTATGAATCTATGAGGGCTTTTATGGTAACACTTCATGTTTTTTCAGACATTTGGAAACTAGACCTTCTGTGAGTATCCACAGACAATACTATAGTCATGTACTACATAAGCAAGCAGGGAGGCAGCAGATCATACCATCTGTGCAGACTAACACAGAGTGCTTGTGACTTAGCCACACAGAAGAGATGTTTCTGCTCACCACCTACATCCCATCACAGGACAGTCTTCTAGCAGACTCATTAAGCAGGTCCATCAAGGATTCTCATAAATGGACCCTAAACAGGCAAGTCTTCTTGGACATCCTACACAGGTGGGGGACATGTCAGATAGATTTATGTGCTTCAGAGTGCAACACGGAACTCCCCTCCTTTTGCAGAAGGACCCCTTGTTCTTCAGCCTGGAGGGCATATGCATTCTCTTTCCAGTGGACTGGGAAGTTTCTGTGTGCCTTCCCTTCACTATCTCTAACCAAACAGAAAGACCAAAAACTGTTACTGGTGACACCCTTTTGGCTATGACTACATTGGTTCCTTCCTCTTCTCTTCTCTTCCATCTAGCCAGGGGCATCCACCACAGAGTACCACACAAGGCGAATGTCATCATACAACAGAGGAGTTCACTGCTTCTCTTGAACCTGTTGTCCCTAAACTTGGATGATAGGGGTCAATCCCTTTCAGGCAACAATTTTCAGAGGACTTTCTTTGGGTCCTCCAGGAGGCAAAGAAGCCCACTTCCCAAAAGTCCTATTTAGCCAAATGGAAGAGATTTCTTTTGTCTGGTGTCTTAGCAATAATCAGGACCCCACAAAAATAGAGGTGCCTTCCATCCTAAGGTATTTGTGTGAACTCATGAATGCAGGTCTCGCATTCTCCTCCATCAAGGCCAACCTGTCAGCCATCTCTGCCTGTCTTCTTGTTGGTCCACATGTTATATCCAGGTCTTTGGTTAAACAGTTTCTAAAAGTGGTACTACATATAAAACCCCCAAGGAAGCTTGTGGCCCCCTCTTTGGGACCTTACCTTTATACTGGAAAAGCTCAGTCTACCTTCTTTTAAACCAGCAACATCAACAAGTCTCAAATTCTGCACCTGGAAAACTGTCTTCTAGGAGAGTTTCAGAGCTACAGGCACTCCTAGCCATTCCACCCTTTCATATTTTTCACAAGAACAGTATATCCCTGAGAGTTAAGTTATGCTTCATGCCTACAGTAGTGAATGAGATGTCCCTCAACCACACCATACATTTCCCTACATTCCTTCCCTATCCACAGAACAGGGAAGGAAGGACTCATGAACTCCTTAGATGTGCACAGACAGCTGAAGTTATGTTTGGACAAGACAAAATCTATTCGTAAATTAGGCCAAGTCTGCAAAATGGTTGATGCCAGAACAATCCTGGAAGTGGCCACCTGGTCCTTGGCACAAATCTTCACTAAACACTACAGAATTGATGCCTTTTCAGGATCCAGAGCTGCCATTGCTAGGTCAGTCCTCTCGGGTGTCTTGGACAGATCCTCTTTCCATTAGCCAACCTCCCTTCATCTCCCTTCAGTTCTGGGAATCAGTCATCTGGAGTACTGCGGTGTGATTTCAGTCAGAACATAGTGCAGTTGTGTAAAAACTTCCTTTAACAGTAGATGTCCTACTCACTGTTGCAGTATTCCTTCCTCCCCTCCTCCCCCTCTGTTTGGAATAACATTTCTTTATCTCTCCCTCTATTTCTCTCTCTCTCTGTTTTTCTGCCCTGTCTGCAAGACCCTAGGATGGAGGGGTCTTCTACCACTTACTGCTTGACCTCTCCTAGCTGTCCAGGCACTTTCTCAGGGATCTTCAGGCATCTGGCTTGGTGATAATATGAGATCTATGCTCATATGTCTGCCTATATTCCCCTACACTGAGATCAAACATCAGGCATATGATATAGGGAAGTTTACGGTTTGGAACGTTGGCTGGACATCAGGAGAGATAACTCATCCATTTGGAATACTAAAGTAGTGATCTGTAGGACATGTACTGTTATGGTAAGTTTTTACATAACTGTGCTTTTCTTATACTGAATCTAGTAGTTAAATTGCCAGTCTGACCTCCTGACATTCTTGGTTCTATCCGGGTAGTAAAGAAATTCCGTATGCACATCCAAAGTATGGAGGATAGAGCAGAATGAATGCGACAGATTGTTAACTCTACAAGAACATGATGTAAGAGTAATGAAACCTGACAAGGGGGTGGTGTGGTAATCATGGACGCTTCTATGCACACAGCAAAAATGTTATCTATTCTGGACACAGCGAATTGCATAGAGGTATCCCTAAACGAATTGAACACTGCATATAAGAAAATTTATGGTCAATTAACTGACGTATTACTTGAGAGAAGGATAGATCTTTCCCTATACAATTACCTGAAAATTATTAGCCCAAGGGTGCCAGTGTTTTTTGGAATCTCTAAGACCCACAAAAGTCTTTTAGATCCACCTATGAGACCCTTAGTGGACGGTAGGGATTCCATCACCACGGCCTGTGCCCAATATTTAGACCATGAACTCAAGAAAATATTACAAAAAGAATTTCAGATATGCAAAGATTCCTAGACCTTTTTAGAGCAGGTCAGTAGAGTTGAGTACAATTAGAGCGACTTATTGGTCACAGTAGATGTCAAGGATTTGTATACTGCCATCCCACACAGCATCGGCCTCGATTGGGTTGGCAATTTATTATTAAAACATAAAGTAAACCAGGAGAAGATTAATTTAATTTTAGAACTACTTGAACTAGTTTTAAAAAAATAATTACTTCTCTTTCAATGACAGATACTTTTTGCAGACAACTGGAGTGGCCATGGGATCAGCTTGTGGAGGGGCATTTGCGAATATGGTCATGGCACACTGGGAGAGGAATTTTGTTTTTTAAATCCTGATTTTATTCTAGTGTCAAGTTGTATTTCAGGTTTTAGGATGACATAAGTTTAATTTGGAAGGGGCCTTCTTCTGAGTTTGATGAGTTTTTACAGTACCTCAATGCTGCAACCACATTTTTGCGGTTCACTTGGATAATTGACATTACCCATATGAGCTACTTGGTCGTACACTTGTTCAAAGATACACTTAATAGAAGGTATTCTACAAGGATTCACAGAAAAGAAGTCTACTCTACTTCTTTTCTGCATTACACCAGTTCCCACCCCAACCACCAGAAGATTGCAGTGGTAAAAGGGTAACTTGTCAGAGCCGCCCGTGTGATCTCTGGGGAAGAGGATTTTACAGTTGAGTGTAGCAACTTGAAATCTATGTTTGAAAGGAGGGCCTGTCCGGCAGAATTGGTCGACAAGCTTATTGATGAGGTCACACAGAAAAGAAAGGCCATTTCAAGCCTATAGTTGGTGTCCATACCCTTGACAAAAGTCCACCTGCTATAGGGATGTATAAACTGGAGGAGAATATAAGCCCCTTCCTTAGGTCTGTAACAGTCACCTTTAATTCTCATTCTTACAACTTGAAGTTAATTTTTAGTAAAAACTGGTAAATTTAAATGGAAGATAGAGACATCATAACTCACTTGGGAGATAAACCATTAATAACATACAGAAGAGGTCCAAATTTAAAAAAAAACTCCTTAGAAAGGGACACAACAACACAATATCAAGCCTGTGTGGCATGTATAAATGTGAGTCATGTAAATGGTGTCACAAGGTTAAAACTGGCAATATGTTTTCTATTAACAACATGGTCTTTAAAGTAAAAGGGAAGTACAATTGCTCTTCCAAAACAATTGTTTATGTGGTGACATGTGACAAGCGCTCAGCGTTTTACGTAGGTAAAACAGAGAGAAAATTCAAGGCAAGGATCTATGAACACGACTATGCCATCAGGAAAAATAACATGAATAATGCACTGGCTATGCACATTCACGACAACAGCCACAGCTTCAGTTTCATGGCTTTTGACCATGTTACTATTGGTGACAAGTTACGCTGGGGCTCCAATGTGAGTTACAAGAATTGAGATGGCAGATCCTTTTGCATGCGTACAAATAGCCTGGCATTAATGACAGGATATCAGGTACCCCCGCCTTAAAACTAAAAGCCTTGGAAAGGAAGAAAACAGTACAAACGTAGCCATCCTGCACAAGCACCGTATGAGAAAAAGTTTAATGTTTTTACCTAAATTGTAAAATATTTTTAAAGTTTGACTGTTACGATACTGACATCAACTTTTTAATAGTTCAACGTGGTTTGCTAATTCAGTTTTTTTTTTACAAACATTCAACTTTTAGAATTATTTGTAGTGTGTATACATATTTTTTAAAGTGAAGTGTTGTTATAACAGTTAGCCAAGGGTTAACTACATCCACTCATTTTACTCATGGTTCAGCTGGTTTTCTGTGTCCAATCAGAATGTGTTAGAATGTTTTAAAATATATTTAAACATTGGCTGTGCACATTGACTCTTGTCTGATGAAGTTAACATTGTTTTAACGAAAGCGCTCACATCGATTTTACTGGATTTATACATCGATTTTATTGGATTTATTGAATTTATTCAGCATTAAATTTTGCTTTTATTCAACATTTTTGTGTTTGGTGTTGCTTGGGACCCTTCCTGCCATTTTTTTTCATTTATTTGGTTTGTTTCTTGCCTTTGACCTTCTTCCAAAGTATGGAGGATCCTTTTCCCCTTAATTTGGTGGTTAGGAAAGAATGTAGGCAAGTGTAAGGTCTGGTTTCATGAAATCTTAGTCACCACCTTAGGGAATAAAGAAATGTTGGTCCTAGGAGATACTCTGTCTGGGTGAAAAATGAAAGGTTCCACACTCATAAGGTCCTGAAGCTCTGAAACACTTCTGGCTGAAGTAATGGCTAGTAGGAAAGCTGTCTTCTGGCTCCGAAGGTGGTAGAGTGAGCTTCTCCAGAGCGAAATTGAGATCCTGGGGGGAACAGGAGGTTTTCTGGGGGGGGGGGGGCTAATGTAGACAGCTCCTCTCAGAAACTATTTCATGAGAGAATGAATAAAGAGAGGAGGATGAGAAGACAGATAGGCTGAAATAGCTGAAGTGTGGAGTTTAATAGAGGAGTAGGATAGCTGTTTTTCAAAAAGGCTAGATAAGTATGACATGATCAAAGGAATCTTTGCTTGCCCTGGGCTGTGTCCATTTTGATTGCAGCATATAAAGAATCTTTTCCATTTGGCGGTGTAAGACTTTCTAGTACTATGTCTCCTGGCTTCTTTTAGAATGTCCAGGACCTGTTTGTAGAGGAGTGCTGCCACCCATGGGATCAAGGTTTCACCCAAGCTGTCAATCTGAGTGTGTGCAAATTTGGGAATATGATGGTGTCCTTGTTCTGATTTAACAGGTCCACTCTCTGTAGCAGCAGGCATGGATCACTGTTGGTTAGACTGAGTAATAGGTGGTATCAGTGCTATCTTGGCCAGTCTAGGGCTATCAGAACGATCCTTGGCCTTTCGTCTCTTATCTTCAGTAGTACCGTGGACAGCCAGGGTATTGGGGGGAAGGCATAAAGGAATAGTCCTGTCCAAGGGAAGGAAAAGGCATCTGTCTGCCAGACTGAGAGGAAAACTTCTCCAAGTGAGTATTTTCTTTGGTGGCAAAAAGGTCAGTCCTTGGCAAACTCCATTCTTTAGCTGTGCTAAGAAAAACTTCCTGATACAGTTGCAGCTTGTGGGGGTCTGACAGGCTCCTACTGAGGTGATCCGCTAGTTAATTGGTTTCTCCTGGTACATACTCTGCCATGAGGTGCAATCCTAGGGAGTTTGCTGTTTCCCAAAGATCCATGACTAGGTGACAGAGTGGGTAAGAGTGAGTCCCCCACTGCTTGTTTATGTACTAAATAACTGTAGTATTGTCTGTCTTTACCAGGAGGACTCCTGGTTTCCATTGTTTTTCAAAGGAAATCAGGCCTTTTTGGACTGTCATCGGTTCTTTTAAGTTGATGTGTTTCTTTCTGAGCTGGGAGTCCCATCTGTCTTGAGTCTGGAAGTTGCAGCAGTGAGCTGTCCAAGCGATTTCCGAGACATCTGTTGTCAGAGTTCGGCCCAGAGAGATGAACCTGAAGAGAAGGCCCAGATTGAGGGAGCATGCTTGGACCAACCAGGCAAAATCTTTTTCTGAGACAAAGAAGAAGTTTTATCTTGAAGGTGAGAGACTGAGAATGTTGGCACCACATATTTTTAAGTGCCACTGCAATTTCCTCACATGTATTCTGACTATGGCTATCATGCGGATGCAACAGGCCATGTTACCCCAAGGCTCTAAGATACTCTATGGCTCTGAGGTATTTCCTGACAAGGAGCTTTTTGAAGAACAGAGTTAGAAACGTAACCTTGCCTGGCAGAAGAAAGGCTTTCTGAAGGGATGAGTCCAGTAAAGCTCCCAGAAGTACAATCCTGTTTGTGGGGATTGGTCTGATATTTTTGGATATTGATGGTGAACCCTACTGAAGTCAGTATATTTTGGGTGTAAAGCAGATCTGCTTTGAGTTTTTCTACATTTGTCGCATGAATGAGGCAGCCATCTAAGTAGGGATAAATCTGAATGCCCTTGGTCCTGCAGAAGGCTATCACTGGGACTAGGCATTTTGTGAAAACGCTGGGTTGAGTAGAAAAGCCAAAGGTCAGAACACAAAACTGATAGTACCTCACACCTGCTCTGAAGTGTAAGAACCTCCTGTGAGATTCTTCTACGGAGATGTGGAAGTATGTGTCTTTTAGATGTAAAGTTACCAGGAAGATGCTGGGGAAGATCACGGGGAGTAGTTTTTGTAGTGGTAGCATTTTGAATTTTGGGACCTGAAAGAATTGTTTGAGCCTTGACAGGTCTAGAATTGATCTTCAGGGGAGGTCTGATATTTTTGGGTATTGATGGTGAACCCCACTAAAGTCAGTATATTTTGGATGTAAAGCAGATCTGCTTTGAGTTTTTCTAGATCTGTTGCATGAATGAGGCAGCCATCAAAGCCCTAATGACAAGGGTAGCAGAAGTGTAGACTTTCTTTCCAAATCTATCTAAGGCTCTGCTTTCTTTGTCCATTGGTAAACATTTTTTTAAAAGTACTAGCTTTTGCATCCTTAAGGCCCTGAATCGTCACTTCAGGATCTGCCACAGGGTTCTTAAAAAGGTGTTTGTGGTAATCTATTACCCTGTAAAAATCCTTCAGGTTTCCAAGGGGCAGAGGGAAGGGAATCTGGTTGTAAAGATAAATCCAGTGATGTCATCCACCACCTCTAAACTAGGGGGATGGCAAGGGGTTTATGCTCAGGGAGGGTTAAGAATTCCCTAATTCTCTTACTCGATTGTGGATAGTTCTGAGCTTCCTTTCTGAAGTATTCCCTCAGGGGTATGTAAGGTTTCCCAAATGTTCTCAAGAGGGGAGGCTTAGGCAAGCTTCTCCTCAGAATCAGAATCCACATAGGAGGCAGTAGATGCACCCTCCACAAAAGTGGATTCATCATTATCATAATCATCCTCCAATTCAAAGGAGTCAGAAAACTTCTGGGGTGAAGTGTTCCTCTTTCTTTTACCAAGAGATTTTTCAGGGGGAGGGAGGGGGGCATTTGGAGCTGACCAAGGAGATGAAATCCTCAGCAGGCTTAACTAGGTCTTGTTGACACCCCAAGTCTCTGAGCTGGTAGGCCTTGGCTAGGGCAAGGAAGATAAAGCTTTTTTTGTGTGAGGCCTTGGCTTAAGCTTAAGGGCGATATCTGCAGTAGGACCTGGATGCAGGCAAATAACCGACTCCCAAGGGTGGTTAGTTGAGGTGATCTGTTGAGAAGAACTGTTATTAGTTTTGGAGCAGTTATCGTAAGCCAGAACCTGCAAAGCGACCCTGGACCCAACCATTGAGTTAAGTCCTTTGGCTTGTAAGAAAGTAGAGGGACCCGGAGTCGTATTGGACTCTGGACAGATCTCAGTAGAGACTTGTACCACAACCTCAGTTGCCGAATGAGGCTGCAAAGGTGCCTTGCCTTCTTCGACAATCACAGACCTAGGAGTACTTGGAAGATGGTCAACGAGCATCATCTGAGGCTCTAAGTCTGAAGCGCTTTTCCTTCAGCTCGACTAGAGGACAACATAGTACTTAAAGGCCCTAATGACCTGGTAAAATGTCCAGTTAAAGTCTCAGTTTTACACTTGATAGTTCTACTATTAAAGCAAGCATAGAACTGACAATTAGGAATGTACTGTTCTGGGCCCAAACAAGTCACACAAAAAGAATGAAAGTCACATTGTGATATCTGCTTGCCACAGCTGAGACAGTTGTTAACCTGCCCTTACATTAGTCAAAAAACACATGAGAAGTTCCCAAATGGGGGTACTTAGCTTTAGACATCTTTTTTCTCTGGAACAGACTGACTGATGCACTGAATATCACTGTGCTTCATGCTCTGATGGTAAGAAAGAAGTGAGATCATGGCATCGTCCTACTCCCTGTAAATCCAGATGTGATGTCGGACAGGGCCTCCTCTGGCTTCAGGAGGAGGAAGAGAAAATTCTCTGGTAGTCGAGCCAGCCAAGGGCTTCCATGGTAAGTAATAAAAAATAAATTAGGACTGCAACAGTGAATACACTTGAACGTCTACATTTATGGTAAGTGCACACAACTGTACTTTGAAATGTTTTAGAAATCCACATTCTCTGTTCTCTAAAGGATTGAAAGTATAAACAAATAGATAAAAAGGAGTATCAGATGATGATGTTCATCGTGTTTCACTGTTGCAGTCATAACTGTAGGGTGCTCCTGCCGGCAGGCAGTCCGAGGTCGGCCAGAATCCCAAAGTCTGGGTCCGGCGTCGGCTGTACAAACCAGTACCCTGACGTCAGTACGCTCTGGTACATAGCCCTCAGCCGACGCCATCTTCTCCAGTCTTTCTTGCCGTGCGGTGGAAAGCAGCTCGCAAGTCATTGGTTGGCGATTCTCGAACAGCGTTTTTGGTTGTTGTCGGTCCGAAGTTCTTACTTCTCTTCTCAAAGCTAAGTACCCCGTTGGGGAATCTTTTTCTTGTTCCTCCGATGTCAGAAAAAGTTAATAATTGTATTATGTGTGGGAAACAAATACCTCATAAAGATTTCCACTCTTACTGTCTACCTTGCTTAGGCCCTGACCACGACGTTTCTTGTTGTCGGTTCTTTGCCAGGTTTAATTCTTGTACTATTAAACGCAGGTACGACTGGGCTCTGAATTACTTTGGCAGGCGCTTCAATTATAGAATGTCGTCGGATACTACCGGAATTCAAAAGAAGCACAAAGACAAGGACAGGCCTCTGAGGTCCAAACAGGACTCGTTGCAGCTGGAGCCAGCGTCCGGTTTGGCTGTCATCAGTGAGGCACTTTTGCAGCCCCTGTCGTCCGCCACTTCTTAACCGATGGCCGATACGGACTCCCATGGGGAGCCATCAAGGCCTTCTATTTTATCTGCTGCAGGACCTTCGGACGTCGCTCCCTCGGATGGGTCCGGAACTGCTGTGCAGGTACCGGCTTCTGAGGGGGTATTCAGGCCTACTCACATCACTATTTCAAAGGCAAAGGCAAAGACAAAGACTCCTGTTAAGTCCAAAGCTCCTGCTCAAGCTACTTCTGAATCTACTCCCAGGACACAAAAGCAATTGTTAAGGATGGCTGAAGATTTGCTTACTATGATTAGGGGTTCTCACCCCCCCCCCCCCGAGAAAAGGCCTCGACAGGATGTTCCTATGGATTCCTCTGACCAGGCTTCTATATCTTCTGTCTCTTCCTCTGATCAGGAATATTCTTTTCCTCCTTATGAGGATTCGGATGCTGAGGACTCCTTGCCCTCTGCCTCTCCGCCTGAAGATTTTTCTTTTGGGGAAACCTTACATGAGATGAGGGAACATTTTCATTGGGAAGGTCAGGATTATTCTGCTTCCAAGAAGAGGCTTAGAGAATTCCTTCTTCTTCCTCAACATAGGCCTTTGGCTATCCCTCCTGTTCTTGACATTGTGGATGATGCTTTTTCCGAGGCTAATTTGAATCCTGACTCCATGCCTCCTGCTTCCCTCTAAGCCTGATAGGTTTTATAGGGTTTCTGAGTCTCATTTGTTCTTGTTTAAGAATCCTTCTGCAGATCCTGAAACTATATCTCAGGGCTCTAAGGCTGCTAAAGTTGTTACTTCTAAGAATCCTATTCCCTCTGAGAAGGATTCTCGTGCCTTAGATAGGTGGGGTAAAAAGGTATATACTTCTGCTACCTTTTCTGTTAGGGCTTTAAATTGCCAGTTTCATATGTTTAATTATCAGCAATTTCTTTTGTCTGTTTTAAAGCAAAAGCTTGCCTCCCTTCCTGCATGTGCAGAAGATAAGGAACTACAGGATGTATTGCATGCAACTGAACAACTGAACAAACATAGCTTGCATTGTGGTTTTGATGCTTTGGATGCTTCTTGCAGGGCCGCAGCCTCTGGTACTGTTATCAGGAGACATGCTTGGCTTTGTGAGCAAAGTTTACCTGAACAGGTTAAGGCTAAATTATTAGATGCCCCTGTTCAGCATGATGTTCTTTTTGTATCTAAGGCTGAGGAGGTTATTAAAAAGATGGAAGAAAAGGCAAAATCTATGCAAACTGTGAAAGATTTCTTGCAAGTTCAGCCTCCTAGATTTTCCAGGAATTGGCCCACCAAGAATTGGTCCTTTCCCACGGCTGACAGGCCTCAAAGGGGAAGATATAGACGCTCCAGAGGTCGTGGCCAAGCTCAGGCCTCCTACAGATCGAGACAATGGACTGCTTCTTCACCTAGAAGGGGAGAAGACAGATCCCAATCTCAAAGGAAGCAAACTCAATGACTCTCTCGGTTGGGCTACAGGACCTCTTTACCTGGATGCCCCTCTCAGAGGAAAACTTTCTCTTTTTTACAGAAATTAGACTCATATTACCCAGGACAAATGGGTATTGGACGTGATTTTAAAAGGCTACAAATTCCACTTTCATACCTTGCCAAGGGCTTTCGGTTGGCCAGATCTGCCAAAACATCAGTGGTCAGATGCCTTAAATCAGGTGGATGCTCTTTTGGCCATGAGAGCCATAGAGCCTGTTCCACTCTCAGAGATGGGAAAAGGTTTTTATTCAAGACTGTTTCTGGTTCCAAGAAAGCAAAGCTCATGGAGACCTATTCTGGACCTTTCTGTGTTAAACACCTTTTTGGAAATTCCAAAATTCAAGATGCTTACTCTGCAGCAGCTAATTCCAATGCTCTCTCAGGACGCTTGGATGGTGACATTGGATCTAAAAGAAGCTTATTTACACATTCCTATCAGGCAGGAACGAGACACTTTCAATTCTCTGTACTGCCCTTTGGTTTATCTACTGCGCCCAGAGTCTTTACCAAGTGCCTGGCACCAGTAATGGCTTATTGCAGACTCCAGGGGATTCAGATTTACCCCTATTTGGACGACTGCCTTATTCAGGCAGACAGCAAGGATCTTTTACTTCAACATCTGGATTTTGTTCAACGTCTTCTCCTCCTACTGGGATTTTCAGTGAACACAAGAAAGTCACATTTGATCCCTTCTCAACAAATGGTATTTCTGGGAGCCCTCTTAAATACAACCTTACAAAGGGCCTTCCTCACTACAGAAAAACAATTACAGCTGGCTTCAATTTTCAAAACTTTGGCAACTCTCAGCTCACTGCAAGGAAATTCCTGCAGGCACTGGGCTACATGGCTTCCTGCATTCTGTTGATTCCAAATGCAAGGCTTCATATGAGAAAGCTTCAATGGTATCTGAAAAGTGTATGGTCACAGTATTACCACGATCTGGACACTCTGATTCCTCTGATCCCCTGCCTCCAGAAGGAGTTCCTTTGGTGGTCCAGGGTGTGTGTGTTAAACGAAGGAAAGCCTTTCCGTCTTCCTCAACCTTCACAAATCATAACCACGGACGCCTCGGATTATGCTTGGGGAGCACATTTTCTAGGCAATTGCCAGCAGGGAACCTGGACAAAGGATCATCTTCACTGGCACATCAATCTGAAGGAAATGTTGGCAGTTCAAAATGCTCTTCTAGCCTTCAAGAACCTTTTGCATCCAGGACCTCTTTTGATTCGCACAGACATCACCACAGTCATGTGGTACATAAACAAGCAGGGGGGTTCTCATTCGTACCCCCTTTGCAGACTAGCTATGGCTTTATGGGACACAGCTCTAAATCTGAATCTACATCTCCAGGCCCAATTCATACGAGGAGAACAGAATCTCTTAGCAGACAGCCTGAGCAGGAACATTTTAGATCCTCATGAATGGATGCTAGACACCAACTTATTCAACAGGATTACTGCAGTTTGGGGATGCCCCCAGATAGATCTGTTTGCATCCCATCTCAATCATCAGCTGCCTCTCTTTTGCACCAGGTCATTCCACAAAACAGCTTGGAAAGTGGATGCCCTGTCCTTCAGCTGGAGAAACCTTTCGGGATATGCCTTCCCTCCTCTTCCTCTTCTTCCTCGGATTTTACTGAAGATAAAACAGGACAAGCCCAAGTTCCTCATCTTGATTGCTCCAAATTGGCCTCGACAGTTTTGGTATCCAACTTTAAAGCACCTGTTCTTGGAGCCTCCTTGGATTCTCCCTCTGAACCCTTCTCTTCTGTCCCAGCATCAGGGTCAGTTGCTACATTCCAATCTCAAGACCCTTTGTCTGGCAGCTTGGCTCTTCAAAGGAATTTGATCTCTTCTAGTCTTCCCAAACAAGTTTTGGATGTTCTTTTGGAAGCTAGATGACCTAGCACTAGGAAATCATATGCCTCTAAATGGAAGAGATTTTGCATTTGGATGCAGGACCGAGGCTTGGACCCTCTGGTACCTGATCTCTCTTCTATTTTGCTTTACCTTTCGGATCTTTTGTCTAATGGACTTTCCTTTTCTTCCATTAAGATTCATGCTTCTGCTATTTCTGCTCATTTCAATACTGATCCCCCTGTTTTTTCTCATCCTTTGGTGAGACAATTCTTGAGAGGGGCTAAGATTTTAAGGCCTCCCAGAACCCCTCCTGTTCCTGTTTGGGATCTTAATTATGTTTTAGAAAAACTTACTTTGCCTCCTTTTGAGCCTGCTGCATCTTCAGATATTAAGTTTTTATCTTGGAAGACAGTTCTTTTGTTAGCTTTGACTTCTGCCAGAAGGGTCTCAGAGTTGCAAGCTCTCATGGCTGTGGAACCATACCTTATTTTCCACCAGGACAGAGTATCCTTGAGGACCAATCCTACTTTCATGCCTAAGGTGATTTGAAAGTGGCTTTGAATCAAACAATTCACCTTCCTACCTTCTTTCCTAATCCTCAGAATAAAGGGGAAAGGATTTTGCATTCCTTGGACGTGCACAGACAGTTACGATTTTATTTGGACAAGACTAAAGAGTTCAGAAAATCTAACCAATTGTTTGTTTCTTTTGCCTCCAGTTCTCTTGGAAAGGCTATTTCCAAACAAACTATTTCCAAATGGATTTCTTATGGAATAAGATTTTGTTACACTCATCATGGGAAACTATTTCCAGGTACTGTGAGAAGTCATTCTACTAGAGCAGCTGCTACTTCTACAGCTTTTCTCAGGGGAGTTCCTACCAAGGATTTCTTGGAAGCTGCCACTTGGAGTTCTGTGCATACTTTTTCTAAGCACTACAATTTCCCTTTGTATTCTAAGACCAGGGCAGGCTTTGCCTCTGCTGTTTTGCAGGGTCTTCTTGCTGCCCCTTCTTCTGTCTAAACCTCCCCCCTTTTTTCACTGCTTTGGGATTCCACCCTACAGTTATGACTGCAACAGTGAAACACGATGAACATAGTACAGTTGTGTACACCTACCATAAATGTAGATGTTCGAGTGTCTTCACTGTTGCAGTCGGTGTTTCCCTCCCTCCTATCCCCTCTTTTTCTCTTTTTTGTGGTGTATTTGTGTTTCCTAGTGGGATTCATTTATGATTTATTAGGGACTTCTGACATCTAGGGCAAGAAAGGCTGGAGAAGATGGCGTCAGCTGAGGGCTATGTACCAGAGCTTACTGACGTCAGGGTACTGGCTTGTACAGCCGACGCCAGACCCAGACTTTGGGATTCTGGCCGACCTCGGGCTGCCTGCCGGCAGGAGCACCCTACAGTTATGACTGCAACAGTGAAGACACTCGAACATCTACATTTATGGTAGGTGTACACAACTGTACTTTCTTCGTGTTTCACTGTTGCAGTCATCACATTTGGGTTATCCCTGCCAGGGTAGCCCTCGGCCGGCCCGAATACCCGAGGCTTAGTATTTCTACATTGGTTGCTGTTCCTTCAGGACTGACGTCAGGTCGTCAGTAGTATAAAGTAAGGCAGCCGATGCCATTACATCGCTCTTTCTTACCCTGGAGCCTGAAGCAAAAGCAGTTCGCACGAGTGCTGGTCGACCGCTACCTGAGTTTCGTCTACCGAATTGAAGTTGAAGTCTTCTAAAGCTAAGTAACCCATTGGGGATCCTTTTTCTCGTAGTAACCGATCTCGGAAAATAGTTAATAATTGTCTTACCTGTGGAAAGCAAATGCCACACAAGACTTCTATTCGTACTGCATCACTTGTTTAGGCCCAGACCATGACATCCCCTGTTTTCGCTTTTGTGCTTTGTTCAACGCCAGAGCCATATATTTTCACTTATAGTCCTCGCTATTCCAATATGGCTTCGGTAAGCCATCCGACAGCAAATCTTCCCAAAAAACGTAAAGATAAGACAGAGACAGACAGCACAGGTCCAAACCTACCGACGATGCTTCCGTTAAGCTTCCCGTCAGTTCTCCGGTCCTCAGTGAGGTGCTTTCGCAGCCCCTGATGCCCGCTTCTGTGGATTCACAGGCCATTACTGAGACCCTTTTGGAGTCCGGTATGCCGCAAAACTCTTCTTCGACTAAGGATCCTACGGTCGTCTCTACCTTGGATGGGTCCAGAGCTGCTGAGCAGGCACCAGCTACCGAGGAAGTCCTTTTGACTACCGATTCTCGACACAAACTGACATCTTCTTTCGCAACTACCATTCTTTCAAAAACAACCGAGTTTTTAAGGCCCAGGGTATGAACCACACCCAAGAAACTGACGACCCACTCTCAGGTGCCTGCTTCCTTGCCTCAGTCTCAAATGCTTAAAATGGCGGAAGACCTTATCATGCTGATCAGAGGAAGCCAAGCTACCCGTCCAAAAGGAAAGGAGATCTGTCCCCTGTAGTTGTGTCTGAACAAGAATCAGATGACTCTGATGCATCTGAATATGAAGACATGCAACCCCTCTCTACTTATGAGGATTCAGATGCAGAGGATTCCATTCCTTCAGCCTCTCCTTCACAGGATTTTTCCTTTGGGGAAACCTTGCATACCTTAAAGGATCATTTCCAATGACTGAGTCAAGACTACACTCAGTCTAAAAAGAGACTCAGGGAATTCCTAGATCTTCCACAGCACAGACATTTGGCCATCCCCCCAGTCCTGGAAGTTGTGGAGGATGTTTTCCTGGAATCCAGCTTGACTCCTGACACCCTCCCTCCTGCATCCATAAAACCAGACTGGTACTATAGAGTCCCTGAATCACACAAATATCTTTTTAAAAATCCTACTGCTGACCCGGAGATAATTTTTCAAGGGCCTAAAGGGATTAAAGCAACCTGTGCTAAGAATCCCACCCCCACAGATAGGGATTCCCTAGCACTAGACAGATGGGGTAAAAAAGTATACACCTCAGCTACTCTTACTATAAGAGAACTAAATTGTCAGTTCCATGTGCTAAAATTTCAACAACATACCCTGGAACTCCTCAAACAAAAATGTCTTCCTTTCCTGCTTGGGCAGAATCTAAAGAATTACAAGAGTTAATGCATTCTGCAAGTCAAGTAACTAAACACACCTTGCACTGTGTTTTTTGACACCGTAGAAGCTTCTTGCAGGGCAGCAGTCGTTGGATATGTTATTAGAAGGCATACATTGCTTAAGGAACAGCCCCTGCCAGACCATGTCAAATCTAAATTGTTGGATGCCCCCTTGCACAAAGATAACTTATTTGGCACTAAGGCAGAAGAGGTCTTAAAAAAGATGGAAGAAAAAGCAAAATCTATGCAAACAGTTAAGGATTTCTTGCAGGTCCAGCCACCCAGGTTCAGCAGCCATTGTCCCACCAAACACTGATCCTTTCTTGCTCCCACTAAGCCAGCCCAGCCTAGGCCCCGGGGAACCAGACCCCCAGACAGCAGCCACAGGGAATGCAGAGATCTAAGCAGTGGACTACTTCCACTTCAAAACCAGGGAGTTCTAAGGCACCCCGTTAATGTAAAAACTCACAATGACTCACCTCCCCCACCCCCTCCCTCTGCCCACCTTCACTTACCCCTAGAAGGAAAAGTCTCCTTTCATGCAAGCACCTGGGCCACCTTTACTAACAACCACTGGGTTCTGAACATAGTGTCTCAAGGATACAAATTTTTCTTCCACATCCTTCCAACCCCAAAAGGGTTCCCAGATCTACCTCCAAACCAGTGGGCAGAGGCTCAAAAGCAAACCCTTTCCCTGCTTTCTATGAAGGCAGTAGAGCATGTTCCTGCAGAACAGATAGGCCAAGGTTTCTACTCCAGATTTTTTCTGGTGCCCAGAAACGAGGGCACCTGGTTGCCCCATCCTCGATTTATCCATTCTAAACACCTTCTTAGTGATCCCAAAATTCAAAATGCTCACCCTCCAGCAGCTGCTACCCATGTTCTTCAAGGACACTTGGCTAGCTACCCTATATCTAAAAGAGGCCTAGCTCCATGTTCCTGTCAGGAAATCATGCAGGAAATATCTCAGTTTCAGGACAGGATCTCAACACTTACAGTTCTCTGCACTTCACTTTGGCTTATCTAATGCTCCCAGAGTTTTCACAAAATGTCTGACTCCAGCCATTGCCTTTTGCAGACAAAGGAATATCCAGATTTACCCATACTTAGATGACTGCCTTATTCAGGCAGACAGCCAGGAAAAGCTGGTCAAGCACCTGACCTTAGTAAAGACCCTACGAACCTCCCTAGGGTACACAGTCAACAAAAAGAAATCCAAACAGGTGCCCACCCAAAAGATTATCTTCCTGGGAACAAGCCTGGACACAGCATCCCAGATGGCATTCCTTACACCAGAAAAAACAAATTTTCCTGACAGTCTACTTCCCTCAACTAGCCACCAGGCCCCAGTTATCTGCAAGGAAGATCCTGCAAGCTCCGGGGTTCATGGCATCTTGCACACTATTCATTCCATATGCCAGACTGCATATGATAAAACGTCAATGGTACTTAAAAGCCTTTGGTGTCAACACTGTCAAGACCTGGAAACTCCTCTACCTGTAATTCCTTGTCTCAAAAAGTATTTTCTTTGGTGGGCAGCAGCATGCTCACACAACAAGGGACTGCCTTTCTCACCACCCCCTGCTGCCCAGACCCTCACCACAGATGCATCAGACTATGCTTGGGGTGCACACCTGAATGGCAGGTGCATACAGGGCCAGTGGAGCCTGCAGCAAATCCCTCTGCACATCACCCAAAAAGAGATGATGGCTGTCCAGCATGTCTTGATAGCTTTCAAATCCCTTCTCTCTCCAGGGGCTCTCCTGATCAAAACAGACAACACCACTGTGATGTGACATATCAACAAGCAGGGAGGGACTCACTCCTACCCTCTATGCAGGCTGGCCATGACTCTTTGGCACACAACCTCTGCCATGTAACCGCACCTGTTAGCGCAATTTCTACTAGGCTATCTCAACTCTCTGGTAGACCAATTAAGCAGAAATCTTCTGGACCCACATGAGGGGCAGCTCAACAGAAGAACCTTTACCCTAATAATGCAGAAATGGTGCACCCCAAAAGTCGACCTCTTTGCCTCCCACACCAACCATCAGCTCAACAAATTCTGCACCAGGGAGCATCACTGCATGGCTTGAAAAGTGGATGCTCTGTTCTTCCCCTGGGTTAATCTATTGGTCTATGTCTTTCCTGCACTACCTCTCATCCCCAGGGTACTGCTAAAAATAAAGGAGAAAAAAAACAAGGACCATTCTTATAGCTCCAGACTGGCCTCGCCAACACTGGCACCCCTTGCTGTGGAGCCTGTCCCCACTGCCACCATGGCATCTTCCTCAGATTCCAAACCTCCTGACCTAGAGGGAAGGGGAATTCATGCATCCCCAATTGCAGACACTCAATTTGGCAGCTTGGCTTATTCCCTAACCCTGAACCAATCTGCCAACCTCAGTAAACAGGTTCTAGATGTTATCCTTGTCGCTAGATGCCCTAGCACTAGAAAGTCTTATGCTGACAAATGGAAAAGGTTCTGCACCTGGATCCAGGCTAAGGGAGTCAATACGGCACAGGTCTCCCTCCCCCTCATCCTGGATTACTTAGCTGGCCTACTACACAGTGGCCTCTTTCTTCTGTATAAAAATTCATCCCTCTTCTATTTCTGCTCATTTTCCCACTGAGCAGCCCCTTTTTTCACACCCTTTGATCAAACAGTTCCTAAGAGGGGCTAGCAACTTGAGGGCACCCAGAAGGGCACCAACCCCAGCTTAGGACCTTAACTTTGTATTGGAAAAACTCACCCTGCCCCTTTCAAACCAGCTTCTTCTGCAGAGCTAAAATTTCTCTCCTGCAAGACAGCATTCCTTCTGGCCATCACTTCAGCTAGAAGAGTCTCTGAGCTGCAAGTGCTCATGGCTGTGGAACCCTTCATCATCTTCCGTGCTGACAGGGTATCCCTCAGAACTAACCCATCCTTCATGCCCAAGGTGGTATCCCATGTGGCTCTCAACCAATCCATTCATTTGCCCACCTTTTCCCCTAATCCCCAGAACAAGGGGGAAATGATTCTGCACTCTCTAGATGTGCACAGACAGCTCAGATTCTATCTAGACAGAACTAAATCCTTCACAAAGTCTGATTAATTGCTGGTTAGCTTTACCACAGGGGCAGAAGGCAAAGCCATATCCAAATGGATAGCACACTGCATCCATTTCTGCTACAAACAATGTGGAAAGCCTCCCCCCACGGGGGTCAGGACTCACTCCACCAGAGCAGCCTCCACCTATGCAGCTTTCCTCAGAGGAGTCCTCACCAGGGACATCCTGGAGGCTGCCACCTGGACATCTGTTCACACTTTTACCAAGCATTACCACCTGCCTCTCTTCTCCAAATCCAGGGCAGGCTTTGCCTCTGCAGTCTTGCAGGGCATCATAGCCAGCCCCTAGTTTCTTTGACTGCCTCCACCCATCTCCTCAGCTTTGGGAATCAACCCAAATGTTATGACTGCAACACTGAAACACGAAGAACATAGTACAGTTAATGTGAATACACTCGAACATCTCCATTTATGGTAAGTGTACACAACTGTACTTTTGTTGTAAGGATCAGTGCCTCTGAATCTAATATTGTGAAAGGAATCAGCAGGAAACAAATAATGACCCTACACTTGGATGAATGTAAAGCGGATAAGTTCAATCTCATTGATCTCTCTTCTCTGTTATGCAACACCCCGATCTGTGTTCTTGTGGGGACAATCACTGCTGGCAGAGTTTCCTTCTGAACACTAAAAGGTTTCTGTTGTCTGCCAGTGATGATTCAGTTTTTTGGGCTTTTCCTTTTTCTCCATGGTTGTATGACTATGGATTTAGTACATATAACTGAGGGCAGAGAGGGGCAAATCTGCCCACATGGGAATTTCAGGAGGATCCCTTTGCAAAATACACTTTGTTTTCATCCATTTGAAGCTTTGACCAGTTTGTTTCTGCCGGTTGAAGCTTCAGTCAGTTTTCTTTTGATGAGCCCGAGTTTACAGTATGTTTGTAAGCATAAAAGAAGTAGTAAACCGACAAATGAAGTAGTACGAGTATGTGGAGATGAAAGGGAGCTGTCTTAAAATAAATAAAAATGCACTCTTTTTACTTTCCTAAGTTCAATGCTATATAAGTCTGGTACTTTTTCGTAGAAAATGGAAAATCTGTACCCTTGTTAAAACAGAGGCAGTACAAAACAATTTGAGAAGTCTTTTTAAATACTTAAAACTGAATTAGAAAAAGAGCAAATAACTGACATGCAGAATTTTACACAATCTGAAAACTTAAGACAGTGAACTAAACTTTATGATAGTTGCTAACTATTACTACTGAAATTTAGAATGAAACTTGATAAAGCTTTGTTGGTTGCAGATTTCAGGGGTTAGCTGATGCTGTCAAATTGAGAGAGTTTTGAGACTTTCTAACCAAATGTAAGAAGAAACAAAGGCCTTAATAGAGTGAGTGCTCCCTGGCTCAGTTATCTGAAAGAGTGAGAGATTCTTAGTCTTAAATTTAGTAGACAATCTGGGACATTAGTCACAACTGAGTAGCTTGAAAGTTAAGAAGGCAATCTGTAGGATGGTTGTGCCACTAACAAACAGCAAACTGTTTTGTGCTAAATAGAGCACAGTTATGATCCGTATTGTCTTTTAGTGAAATGAAATGACAAACCTCATTTATGGTCATTTGTATTAAGCTAGTATTGTGCAGAGAATGGAAGAATGCCACTGGTTGGGCATACTCTAGTCCTGAGATCAGTAGGTTTCTGCTATCTAGAATAAATTAGATCGTCAGTTGTAAAATAGTTAGACATGTTTTTTTTCAATATGGCGGCAGTTGGTTCAAGTGCAAACTCTGTTAATCTGTTACGTTATTATTTTTCCACCTGTCTGAGAGTGTTTCATCTCGAATCATTACAGTTAAATATGTTTGGTAATTTTACTTGTTTAATTTTTTTTGGGGGGGAGGGGGTTTGCAATGTGGAAACACACAAGTACCACATTGGAGGAATGCTTTCGTTCACTTTTGAGACTGATTTTCAGAACTGAAATACTGCAGCATTTTTTTTGCACTTTTTGAGATTTGCACTGTGTAATTTCTTTGTAGTTGCTGGGTAAGATTCAGGTGGCTGACAACTTACAGTATAGTATGGCAGTTTCCCCAACATGGAATGCATTGTTTTGTTGTGTTCTGTTGTGTGTGTATTTTAAGCAAGGCTTCTTTTATGTTTACTGAGATTCCTTCTGTCTGGTTCAATGGATGATAGAAGGTAGTTATTGCTGTTTTTTGCAGCTTTGGGGGAGATAAATCATTTGAATAATAATTACAGATTCTGAACTGCTGTTGCTTGGGCTCACAGCTGCTAGTCTTCAGAGGGTTATCAAGTTGAATATTTAAGCCTTTTGTAGCTATTTCAGACACTCAGTTTTAGAGGACATCTATGGTGTGGTGTGGAGAGTTGGACTGCTAGTGTTAGAGCCTTGTCAGCTCCAGGTACTGGAGTTAAGTACTGGACTGCCAAGTTATATAATCTATAAACTAATCAATGTCTAAAAATGGAAGTCTGACCTCTGTGTGAAAAAAATAAATAAAAAACACTTTTGGTTGTATTTCATAGGGTCATAGGAGGTTACTAGGCTATCAGCCCTGAGGCCGTTTTAAGCCTAGCCAAGAGTTTAACCCATATTTAGGCAAATCAACACCCAATGCCCCTGTCCAGCAGGGATATGGGTGGAATCCCAGGGATATATTTTCTGTTTCCTATCCAGTTATCCAGGTTGCGCTTAAAAACTGGTAAAGATGTACTCTGATGTGGAAAGGGAGTCTGTTCCATAGATGAGAGAGTCTCTGGGACACAAATCTGTCCCTCCAACAAGTCTTGTTGATGTCACAGACCAGGTTGAGGCCACACATGCGGGTTACTCGAGTGGAGCTTGACTTCCGGATATGCAGCAGTCCCATCAAGGTGGGGTCCATTGATCGCCTTATATGCCAGACAGAGGTCTCCTCTGAGGAGTCTGTATGAAACTGAGTAGAGGGATAGGGCTTTTTATTCTTTGACTACATGGGTTCTATCGGTGCGCTAGTTTGCTACCCATCTGGTAACATATGGATTGATGCCTAGTTGAGAGAGTTTATCTGTTATGCCCGAGTGGGGAATAATGTCAGAGGTTTTGGCCAGGTCAAGGTAGGCGGTGTGCACTGTCTTCCCCTCGTCCATGGCTTTGTTGACTGTGTCAAAGAAGTCGACCAAATTTAGCAGACATGACCTCCCTCGATGAAGCCAAACTGTGTTGGATCAAGTGTTTGGGGGTTGCCAATGTCCTTGTTAATGAGGTTCATGATAATCCGTTCCATGGCCTTGCAGATCAGGCTAGTTAGGCTGATGGGGCTATAATTTCCCGGATTGGTAGACACTACTCCTTTGTGTAAAGGGATGACAGCGGCTGTCCTCCACTCAGATGGGACGAAGCCAGTACTCAGGCTTTGGTTGAATAGGGTGCCTAATGGTGCTGCAAGTCACTGCCTGAGTTCACGTAGGATGCAGCCTGGGATGTTATTGGGTCTCATGGAGGCTGTATTTTTTTGCCTTTGAGAGAGTAGTGATGGCCTTTTTCCTAGATATAAGGGGAAGGGGGCAGGTACTGGGGATGTCCTGATTGTTTACTGATGGGGGGGCAGAGGGGTAAAGTTTTCTCTGAATCTGTCAGCCAGCAAGTTTGCTATATCTATGGCATTTGTATATGTGGTGTCCTTAACCACCAGTTTTTCAGGAATTTAATAAAAGATTAAGCATTTTCATCCCAAGGAGGACTTCATTACTGTCTTAAGAAAATAACATGCATTATCACATTAAGTATAAAAGCAAAGTCAGTCACATGATTAAATCAACAAGTCATTGTTTGACAGAATAATAATTAGGGGGAAAAAACTACAGGTACCTATTAGGTCCATGGAAGCCACTCACATCTTCCAGTTTGAAGAAGAACTGCATCTGAACTTAGCCTGGAATCCCTTTTTCTAATTGTGGTAGTCAGCTGTGGGTTTTCATTGGTGCTGTGTCCATCCTTCCTTATCTTGAGGCTGTAAGGAGACAAGTTTCAGGTCACAGTCAAATCCAGCAAAGCACAAAGACTGGAGACGTTTCAGTGCTGTAAAATCCTTTTATTAAGGTAAGGCTAGGCAGATGTGTGCTTCCTGAGCCAAGTTAACAGACTGTTCTGTTTTTGTCATAAAAAAGTGGGCTGTGTTTTGGAAAGCCCATCATTCTGGGTGTGTCTGATGTCTGGATAAGCTCGGGGCTTAAAGCACAATTAGTTATACTCCTCTTAATAGTTAAACTGTTTTGGTGCCAAAAAATTATAAGTCAGAAAACAACCACAAATATCATCAGTAAAAACACATAAATATTATCTCTTAATCCACTTATACAACTGGATGCCGCTTACTGTTTAGTAAATTGTCATTTGGAACCATTAAAAGGTTTGAAAGGTCTTTTGACTTTATAAAACATATATGCAAAGTATCTCCAACTAGGACTGAATTCAGGTCTGGTGTATAAGGGTTAGATATCATTTTGTTATGGGTCTCTAACTGTTCGCTTATGGGTGTCAACTAAATCTTTCTTTAACAGTGAGATTTGCGGCTAACCACCAAATAGTTTACTTGTCCTAAAATGAAGCAGGAACAGTATCAGACTTACTCAGCACTTTCACTTACAAACTTCTTCAGATCTACCTGTCTTTTTTTCTCCAATGTAGATTTAGTAGTAAGAAGATAAAAAAATGGAGTTTGTTTAGTGGGAACATAGTCTGGCTATCCCAAAAGGAAATTTTTGTAACACTGCCCTTATCCATCTGTGCTGTGGATATAAACTGCACACACTAAATATTGGTAGCTGATGGAAAATTTAGGGAAAATATAAATGAGAATGCCTCCTAGTAGGGTAGATCATGCGGGGCTTGAGTAATTGGCTTGGGGTTGTTTTAGTAGCTGAGGCTACATGGTAATTGTGTTTGTTAGAGGGTGTGCATTGGGTAAGGGTTTTGTGTGAGTTACCTAAGGTTTGTGTAAATGGGATATTTACAGTTCAATGAGGTGTACGTTATTATGGGCTCCAGCACAGCATAGTGTTCCCATCCTGGTGATTAGTCCACATTATCAGCTTGGTCTGTGTCCTGTACACAGTTTAAGGGCTTCCTTCTCAAAATGCTGTCAGGGATCTGGGTTTTATCTTCTAGTCTTGCTATGATAGTATATTTGAAATTATCCAGTAGAGTATATTGGAAGTTCTAAAGGGGCATTAGAGATTGTCGGACCTCTGACATTTGTCCCTATTCCTTGTGTTAAGACATTAAGTGGTCGATCAGACTTCCAAAGGTTCCAGCTAATGTACATGAATCCCCGATGGCTAAAATCATGCCTGTTCGAGCCTGAGTGATGCGACACAATCCTGCTTGCTTTAACCACTATTAAGGTCCTTATTGCAAGTGTGCAGTCCAGCCTATATTCTTTCAAGCTGAGAAATGTGGCAGCCACCAAGTTAGGTAGATGGTCATTTGGGACAGTCAGAAGATTATTAAAGTATTTGTTCTGGCTGGAGGTTGGGAGATTCAGTCAGCTTGTGTGCATTCAGGGGACCGGGTCTAAGTGGCTAAAACCGGATCAACCTTAAAACATAGCATGACCAGAAAGAATTCTAAGATCTAAGCGAGCTCAAAAGTGGAGAAAGGAGATTCTGCCAATAGGGTTAACTGCAATTAGAGGTACAGACAATAGGCAAGAGGAGGCTAGAACTTATTGGAAAAAACTGGCAAAAGAACTTTGGTATTGGAAGCAGTCGAGCAGATAATTAGAGATGGAAAAGTATAGAATGGGAAGAGGCCAAAAATGTATTTGGACTGCAGGATAGAGACTGCCTTCCCTGTCGAGGATTGAGACCAGTACAGGTAGAGTTTTTAGTAGAATCTAGAACTGAAGCTGCTGTGAAAAAAAGAATAATTAGTGGAGCATACAAAATACTGCATGACAACTGTCAGAGTCAATCAGAGAAGATTAGAAATGATCGGTAAGAGAGGGATTGGATAAGCAGTTCACAAAGAAACAATGTTGGGATATATGTATGTCTCTCAAGTATGCAACAAAGTGTAGAAGATTTAGGATCTTTGCTTGGAAGTGTTTACATAGGTATTTTTATACTCCAAGTAGACTCCAAAGTATTCTTCCTCAGGTAGGCAGCAATTGTTGGAGGTGTGATGGGGAAGAAAGAGGTAATTGGGAGCATATTTTCAGGGAGTTTAATGAGTTGGCAAATTTTAAAGATTCCCTGCAGACTGCTGGGTCAGAAATGCTGGGTGATCAAATTGGTATAACTAAGGAAATGATTATTTTGAGCTGTGATATAGAATCGGATTTGCCTAGAAATGGTAAGATCTTGCTGAGTCTAATTATGGTGGCTTTCAAAAGAGGAATTACTAGAAAATGGAAATTAAGGTCTAAACCAACTTTACTTGAAGTAGTGAATGTAATAAGAGAGATAAAACAACTGGAACTGGGATCTTTAGAAAAGGGTAGGTACATAGAAAAAAATGGGAATTGTGTGAGCAATACATGTGGGGGAGTAAAGAGGTGTAAAAGAAGGCAGGATTTGTATGAGCTATGTAATGTTTGACAGGTAATAACTGGATAGATTGTAAGTGATGTATGTTGTTGCTGTTTGTCTTTTGGCTTTTCCCGGTTAGGGGTCGCCACAGTGGAATTCCGGTCCGCTAATGATTGGCAGTAGACTTTCATGAACGCCGAGGTACCAGCTCGACATACAACCTTCAATGAAGGCACGCCCATTTACGCATGTCTTTCGAACGCCCACCCAACCGCGGGGAGGACATGCAGACACCACACAGAAGGCACTCCCTGCACTCCAGCTGAGAATCGAATGGGAGAACCTCTTGCTGTGAGGCAACAATGTAATTAAAATTGTGTCAATATAGTTTGTGTTGTATAATGTTTGCAATTAAAATTATGTCAGTAAGGTTTGTTTTCATTTATTTCAATGTATGATTGCCTGTGTCGTGTGTAATAATTTAATAAAGATGTTTCTTGTTTTAAAAAAATAAAATAACCCTTAAAGCATAATGTAAATACCTTGGAGGTGTTGGTATAAATGCCATTTGCCTAAATCTAAACTATGTACACCATAGCAAGCATAGTATGATGAGGAGGGCCACGTGGCTTCCCCCACTAGAATGAATACAGCACGTCTATAGGTTCCTTTTTAAAAATAAAATTACAATTTAAAGTTAAACTTCAATTAAAATTATACCAGGTCCCTGACTTAATGTGTAATATTTCATGTACATATGGGTTTAGGGAGACATGGCTTTTTATTTTAATTACGATTCCCTGCCTGTCTAAGGGGTCCAGCATCTTTTCAGTCAGTTTGTAATGGTTATCAAGTATGAGGAACATCCTGGCTCTGTGGAGGAGGTTGCACTAGCTGTTCTAGTTGGTTGGGTGGCATCATGTGGCTCCTACCAACTGGGAGGTTGAGCTCAGCAATGGGTTCTTTTAAATATAGTATTGAGTAGTGTGCATGTGGACGGGTTTGTAACAGTGGCACACCAAACCATAAGTCCTGCCTGTGAGTCCAAGTAATCCAGTCAATTCTTAATCCTTGAGTCACCATGGTGTCCTAGCCATAAGAATGACACAATCGTAAAGCTCCATATGACGCATATAATTAAAGAATGCAATGCCCCTAAAGCAAGACCTAATCAGACTCTGATAAAGTCCCAGATGTTACTATGCATGAAAGTGCTAAGTCTGTACGTTATTGCGGTTTAACTTGTATGTCAACCAGTGTGTTATTATTAAATTCTACCAAAACCTATTTTCTTGGATACAAAGTTTATTCTGTGATATATTGCGGCAGTTGGCCATGACCAGTGGTTTATCAGGGGCGTTTTGCTATCGTTTGTTGCGGTATTGTCTGATTGTGGTTCCATTCTCCCAACACTTCCTTTCTCCAGGTTTTCTATTTAGTAACAGTTTGCTTACTGGGTTGCCCATATCCTTACTTGGATAGGAGGAAGTTTCTCTGTTCACCAGTGAGAGTGGGGAGCTTTGAGAAGCCTATCTGTCCCTGGAGGAGTGGTCTCAGCCCAGCAACTAGTAGTTCATTGGCCGTTTTGGGCTAATTCCAATCTCTTTCATCTCCTTGCCTTAAAACCCACATTTGCGCGGTTTTGCACTTGTGTACTACTCAGCCAAGCTCCTCGTGGTGTTCTGCAGAGTACTACAAGCAGCAGAGCGACAAAAAGAGAGACTTTCAATTGATATCAGTATTTTTTCTGCATTTTATCCTGTGCCTGCTAGTTTCACCGAAAAAGGTGATTCCTAGCATTTCTGAGCTTTAAAAAACATTCCTTGCTGCATACTAAACTGTTTACTATTGTTAGCACTTTTTAAAGTCATTTAAGTTTGTTTTTTTGCTGTTTAGCTGTTGTAGGCTACACACTAAAGTGTGCTAGCCTGTTATAAGCATTTAAAGTGTTTTTTGTGAAAGTTTAGTATATTTTCTGCCAAAAAGAAAAAAAATACTCGTCTCCCGCCTTTTCAAGCTAGTCTAGTCCAGTTTTCAGGTCCTGCTGAATTCAGGACTATGGTATAAGTTCCTGTGTTGCCCATATCTTTACTTGGATAGGAGAAAGTTTCTCTGTTCACCAGTGAGAGTGGGGAGCTTTGAGCAGCCTATCTGTCCCTGGAGGAGTGGTCTCAGCCCAGCAACTAGTAGTTCATTGGCCATTTTGGGCTAATTCCAATCTCTTTCATCTCCCTGCCTTAAAACCCACATTTGCGCACCGCGCAGCGCCAGTTAACTAGGGTTAAACTATTCCAGGCTCCACGAAGTCTGCTCTTCAGTTTTTCCCTTAGAACTTGTCAAACTCTCAAATAAAGCACTCTAACTTTCCTTTTACAACCCAGCACTTGCTCCAAGCTCTCTGTAAGCACTAATAAACGCTAACACTTCACCTCCCCTTTACTATACAATAGTATAAGGCTGTCTATTCGTCCCTACTGGACAATCAGTAAAACAGTTCATTTACCCGTACAGGCATGTCCAAAGGGCAGTTACAGGTATACTCTCCAGTCCAGCTGGTGAATCTGGGAATCTTGAGGCAATGTTACAGTTGCCTCATGTACACAGACAACCCTCTCCTCCTTCCAACAAACACAAATATATGTGAGAGATGCAACTATACAGCCAAACTGGAGGCCAAGCTCTCTCAACCCAAGGCTGGAACAGCCAGTCAGGAGGAGAAGGATAATACTTCCACCACACTTCCAGTCTCACATACACCAGTCATACATGTACCAGCAAACAATACACATAAATACATGAAAACATACCCGGAGGCTCTAAATAAAAATCTGCCTAAGCAGCAGAGACGTCCAAAGCAGACATCCAAGCAACCTCCACCGTCAAACAACAAACACGTATCACATACTTCACAGAGTCAGTGTGCCACGCAACCACAGCCCTTAAGGCTTAACAACACACCCAATACACTAGTAATAGGTGACTCTATTGTCAGGCACACTGACATTCCACTCACTAGACTGAAAAAGGAGAAGGTTACTGTAAGCTGCCTGTCGGGTGCCAGGATCTGCCACATAACACAAGCACTCAGGTCACTCCAAAACAAGTACAAATATGACTCTGTCATTGTACATGTTGGTGTGAACGACCTGAGACGTACCTCCCTGGACTACATGAAAAGAGACATAGAGGAGCTCTCTGATCATGTAGCCCAGGCCGGTATGACCCTGACCCTGAGTAGTATCTTGCCCTCACCAAGAATGATGCCACAATATAAATAAAAAATGATCAGTTTTAACAACTGGCTAAGCTATTGGTGTAATTCAAAGGGGATCCAGTGTCTGTCAGCTTGGGACGACATGCTTGGCGCAAGCCACGCTGCTTCACCAGAGATGGCTTGCACCTGTCGCCCCTAGGCTTTTGAATACTGGCCAAGGCTCTTGCCACCCCCATAGTGCCTTTTTTAGGCAAGGCTCAAAAGACAAACCCACCTCCCTAAACAACACAAGTAACCAAAAACTGAGGGTAATGCTACTCAATGCCAGAAGTCTAATCCTCAAAATGCATGCATTCGAGGCACTCCTTAGCATGGAGAAAATTGATGTCTGTGCAGTAACAGAAACCTGGTTCAAGGTTCCAGAGAGCACCCCAGCACTACCAGGATACAACTCATACCATACTTTTTGGCCGCAGAACCCAGACCGAAATACAAAAGGAGGGGGTGTATCCATTTTCATAAAGGATACCCACACCTCCAGGTTAGTAGCAGAGCACATGTCCTTATAGACCATCCTTGTGCAACTAACAGTGGACAAAGCTGCTTTTCAGATCATAGCTTGCTACAGATCACCTACCTTGTCCCAGGACCTCCACTCAGCATTCCTGAGAACACTGGAAAATATAAAGGTCCTACCAAACACCATGGGAGATTTCAGCTACCCAAACATTGACTGGGATAACTACTCAAGCACAAACTCCTTTGCCCAACGCTTCCTAGAGTTTATAAATTCAAACTCCCTGGAACAGTTGGTCACCACGCCCACAAGAGGTGACAACATATTGGACCTGATCATCACCAACATGGGGGATCAGTGCTCCACACCAGAGGTAAACCCCTCGCTAGTAAGATCAGATCATAAACTGATCACACTGGACATAAACATCCTGACCCCACCCCTGGTCAAGGAAACCCCTGTGAAAAACATTTCAAAAGCCAACTTCTCACTTCTCAAGACCGAGGTGGAAAGGTTCCAAGCCCCCTTTCTTAAGGATAATGCTACCCAAACTGCAGAATCCTTTACAAATGCATTTTATGAGCACCTACAGGAATGCATGGATCGAGCCATCCCAAGTAAAACCAAGACTCACTCCTCCAAAAAGAGGAAACCAGTCTGGTGGTCCCTGTCCATAAATAAACTATACAACAGAAGGAGGAAACTATTACAAGATGGAGCAAAATCCCAAAAAGGAAAGGCATCACTGATCAATATTAGCAAGAAACTATGATCCCTCAAAATCATCCAAGGCCTGTTTCAAAAGAAAAATTGCCAAAGACTCTGAAGATAATCACAAAGCTTTCTTTAACTATGTCAAGAATCTAGGTGGAAACTCTCAGATATGCTCTGAGCTAGTGCAAAATGGCAAAAAATACACTGAACCAACTGACATTGCTAAATACCTGGCTGACAGGTTCAGTGCAAACTTTGCCCCCCCCCCCCATCACCCCCAGAAGGGCCTGTGTCCATCCCAGAAGAATGCAGAGCCCCAGACATCACAGACAAGCAGGTAAAAACAGCCCTCAACAAAGCTAAAAACACAGCATCAATGGGACTGGATGGTATCCCTGGCTGCGTCTTACACAAGCTCCAAAATGAACTAAACCCTCACCTAAATTCACTGTTCAAACTCAGCCTTACCACAGGCTATGTACCCAAAGAATGGCATACAGCAACAGTCATCCCACTCCACAAAGGTGGTGCCACAACATAACCTGTGAACTATCGCCCTATAAGCCTGACTAGCCTGGTCTGCAAGACTATGGAGTGAATCATCATGGATCTCATAAACAGAGACATTGGGAACCTCCAAACACTGGACCCTACCCAATTTGGCTTTTTTAAAGGCAGATCATGCCTCCTAAACCTAGTTGACTTCTTTGAAACCGTTACCAAGGCCATAGATGAAGGAAAGGTAGTCCACACAGCCTGCCTGGACCTCGCTAAGGCCTTTGACACCATTCCCCACCATCATAGATAAGCTCACCAGCTTGAACATTAACCCCTATGTCACGACATGGGTTGCCAACTGGCTCACGGATCGAACACACATGGTCAGAGTTGCGGGTGCCATGTCCGACTCTAAACCTGTCACAAGTGGCGTCCCACAGGTCTCTTTCCTGGGACCCCTCCTGTTTGGTATATACTACTTTGAGGTACAGGCAAGCACAGGAGGATTATGGCTGACCAAGTTCGCAGATGACTACAAACTGGGGGCCATAATCGACTCTCCGGCTGACATAGACATCCTCCAGAAGGGTCTCACAGAGACAGATACCTGGTGACAGAACTATGGCCTTAAGCTAAATGCTAAAAATTGCATAGTCATCCCCTTTGGGAAAAACAAAATGCCCACAAATTATCACATAGGTGGCAATCCACTAAGTACGGAAGATGTAATTAGGGACCTGGGGACCCAGGTAGATAGCAACCTCTCCTTTGATAATCACATTGCCAAAGTGGTTAGAAATTCCTTCTATATGTAGACCACCTAATCACGAAAGGGTTCACATCTAGATCAAGAGAGGTTATTGTGCCCCTCTACTCATCATTCATTAGGCCCATAATAGAGTACAATGCCCCATTTGGAATGTACCTTACTCAACACCTGCAACAGCTGGAAAGGCCACAGAAGTACCTCACCAAGAGAATCATGGGCCTCAAAAATATGTCCTATGCAGCTTGAGTAAAGAAACTCCAGCACTACTCATTTGCTTACCGCCTGCTCAGAGGTGACCTCTGCCTGACGTGTAAGGCCATGTCCAACCCGGAATTAATGGACATGCTCCACCTCAAGAAAAACAAATCTCTTAGAGCCACACGCTCCAGTGAATTAAACCTCAACACAACAATAAACAGGACATGCTGGAGGGATAGATTCCTGTCCTAGAGACTTCCTATGCTCTAGAATAGAATCCCAGTTTATGTTAGGCAGAGCCCCTCACTGACACTCTTCAAGAGAAATCTTGACGGGTGGATGGGAAATCGTAAATTCATCCCGGGGATCACTTCAATGGCCCTGCTAGACAGAGGCCCAGGAAACTAATTTAAAAGGGAGGCAAAAGCCAACACATTCTGGCTAGGCTTATAAATGCCCTTGGGCAGATAGCCTAGTACCTACCTATGAACCTATGAAGATGTTTGTTTGTGGTAAATACATTTTCAATTGTCAGTTTTTAGTATATAGTCAAGTTTTCAAATTCATGTTGTATGTTCAAGGACCATAAGTACAATCCTCAGAACAGCAAGAATGTATGTACAGTTACAGGGAAGTCTATATTAAGTCTGTATGCCACAGTATTCCCTGCTGTCTGAGATACAGTGATCATGGAGTTATAAGTAGTGGGGCCGCAGTTTCTTATGCTAGGGGCTCTGAAGGGGCTTGTCCCCTACTAAAAACACTTGATTTTCTTATTTTACTGTTATGTTCCAAGACTATCACCTTTTTTGAGTTTAGACGCTTGCATCAAAGAGCCTCAAAATTCCATTAGGGCACCCAATCTTCTGTATGTACTTGCTTTTGTACAGTGCATTATTAAGAACTCCATATGCAGTAGTTTCTACATGGTATTTAAAAGACATGGTCTAGTCTAGCCACAAACTAAGGTACTTATAGTATGAGACCCGCAAAACATGGTTATAAGTAGATCTAGGATCTTGATGTATCCATCTCTTTTAGCTGCAAAATGCAAACTTTTTTAATCATTGTTTTGTGTGAAATACCTAATATAAGTTCCAAAGTTCATAATTTCTTATTGTTTTCAAGATTTCCTTTCCTTGAAGATTTTTCTTTAAGCAAATGTTTAGATACAGACTGATTAACAAAGGAGAAATACATTTGTGTTCTGAAAAGCTTGTAACTTTCTAGTTTTGTTATATGACATACATTTTGTTGATCATGCCCATAGTTACTTTTTGTCACAATTCACTTGCAATTAAAAAAAATATTGATTGGCAGAATGTGATACTAAGAGATCTGCTATATAGTGTTTTATGATATTTCCAGTGATGTACTCTGCAAAGGTGGGAATCCGTAATCAAGGAGTATAGATGTCTTTTTCCCATGTTGCAGTATTCATAACATGAGGGATTCCCCAGCTAGGTGATCTGAACATCCGGCCAGTATACGAAAGACTTACTGTTAGGTACGTGCAACATTGCACATTGAACAGCTGACATCAGCCATGAAAGTGACATCTGCACCTACCATCCTCAGAACGTCTCTGCCGCCATTCTGAACAACAGCTTCTACCATTCGTCTGATTGCTGAAAGTTTTCTATATTCAGATAAGTGCCCTATCAGGGAAAACCTTTATTAAGCTTTTGCTACTGCATGCTTGTAAGAGGTTAATGTCAACCAAGAAGGCAAGTGCCACTGGAAGACAGATTTCACACAAAGAAAACCACAACCAATGTCTTTTTTGTCTGGGTTCTGATCATGCCTACAATTCCTGTGCCATTTGTCAGTGGTTCATTTCTAAAACACTCCGCAGTCATCTGTCTGCCCTTAATATAAAAACCAGAGACTAAAGCAACTAGCACTAGGCATGTAAGGTATTCCAGGTCTGTCGGGTGAGCCCCCAAAGAAAAAGGTAAAAAAAGGTAAGGCCTGAATCTTCAGCTGCTCCTCTGAGCCCAGATGTCCCTCTTGAGGTCGGTGAAGGCCTGGAGGTACATACAGTGTCTAGTCCGCCGCCTTCGGCGGGTACTGATTTAGAAGCCACTAGGGAGGGTTCGTTCAGCACATCCGCAGAGGCATCGCGGGCATCTGCTATGGACAGTAAGGGCGAACTCTGGCTTGCCCCTTCAGATGTTCCTTGCAGTACCTCTCCTGCCCTTTCCATTGAGGCTTTGCCAACTTCGGGGCCAGGGCCTAGGCCTACATCCACCCTGCTAGCCTAACCTAGAGTAGGCCTTCTTCTCAAAAGGAAACACAGACAAAAACGTGTGTCTACAACACAGGATCCTTCCCAGACTGGCAAGCTTTCTGTCAACGAATCTTGAATGCCTTTCTGGCTCTTCAGATGAGTCTCTGGCCTAGTCCACTCAAATAGACTCTTGATTCCAACAGTGGAGACTCTCCTGAAGAGTATATTACATTACTGGAAACTATCTCTAGAATGAGGGAATTTTTCAAGTGGGAAAGCTCTAAAGTTTCAGAAGTACAAAAGAGGTATTATGACCTCTTACAAATAGACTCTCCTGCCCCTTCAGCCATTCCCACCTGTTTTGCCAACTTTTTAAGATATCTTTCTTGCAGCATCAAAAAACCCTAACAACCTCCTGCTCCAGAAAGACCAGACACATTCTATAAAGTCCCTGAAGACAGTAGCTGTCTGTTCAAATGCCCTGTTGCAGACCCAGCTGTAATTTCTCTCTCTGCTTATAAACCGACTAAGTTATTGCCTCCACATACCTATTGCCCTCAGATAAGGACAGTAAAATGATGGGGAGAATTGGGAAAAAGGTCTGCACCTCTTCTACCCTGGCTTTTAGGGCCATTAATTATCAGACACATGGTCCTACTTTCACAGGCCTCTAAATTGCTGACGGATATCCCAGATTCTGCAGTCAAATCCCTGCTCTTTTCCCTGTTGGCAGTTTCCTCCCAGGTTACCAGACATTCCATAAAATGCAGTTATGATGCAGCTGAGGTGTCTGCAAGATCAGCAAAATCTGGTTCTGTCCCCAGGAGGTATTCGTGGCTGAGACTGCAGCCTTTGCCTGAGGATTTCAAGGCAAAACATTTGGATGCAGCACTGGACAATACCACCCTGTTTGGTACTAATGCTGCATCCCTTTTCAAATCCCTTCAAGAGAAAGGAAAAGAACTTCAGGAACTGAAACATATTTTTTGTCTCCCCAGTTCCTAAATACCATAGGAACTACCCTTCTAAGGCTAATTTTGTAAGGAAAAAGACTCTTGCTCCTTCCTAACAACACAAGAAGGGCACATGTAGGCAGACTCCTCCTAGTTCTCAGCCATCATCTGCTCAAAAGACCCCCTTTTTGGACAAGCCAGGTAGTCTTTGACTACCTGGCCACTCTGTTAGAAATCCCTCTTTTCCAGCACCTTTCTCATTTTCTTTCCGATTGGACAAGCGTTACCACAGACAAATGGGTCCTGTCTGTTGTCAGACAAGGCTACCTTGTGACTTGGAAAAAAACAGTTCTCCCTTCTTGCTGATCCCACAACCCCGAAAGGACGAGCTTCACCTTTTCCCTTAGGTCATTCAAGACTTGCTATCACAAGGGACCATACAAAAGGTTCCCTCCTTGGAAAGAGGAAAACGGTTCTGCTCCAGGATGTTTTTACTTCCCAGGAGAGATGGTCCTTGGAGGCCAATATTAGACTTGTCCCAGCGCAGTCTGTTCCTTCAAGGCCCCACCTTTAGGATGCTTACTCTGCAAACTCTGTTTCCACTCTTGCTAACTCAGGCTTATGTGGTTTTCTTAGACATCAAGGATACATACCTCCACATCCCCATCCACCCTTTATTCAGTAAATTCTTATGTTTTTCTGTTGCTTCCTCTCATTTTGAGTTCTGTGCTTTGCCTTTTGGACTGTTTATGGCTCCAGGGGTATTCACAAAGTGTTTGGCTCCTGTCATTGCCTTTTACAGACTTCAGTGAATTTTCGTCTGCACTTACCTGGACGACCTGCTCATTCAAGCAGAACATCCAGACACTTTGCAACAAAGCCCTTGAACCACCATCTCTTTGCTCCTCAGCCTGGGATTCACCATCAGCTATGGCAAGTTTTCCCTTTCTCCTTCCCAGGACCAGGTTTTCCTAGGTTGCAGGATAAGGACAGACCTGATTATGGCTTTCCTACCTTTGCAAAAGATGCAGTCCCTGCTGACTTACTTCTAACAATTGCTTCATCTGTCCTTTCTGACTGCCAGGGAATTCCTCAAGCTGCTAGTGTTTATGGCTTGTGTTATACCAATGCTGCCCCTAGCCAGACTCCACATGCGAAAGTTCCACTGGATCTTGAAAACACTCTGGTCCCAGCATGCTTATCCTTTAGCGTTTGTCCTTCCACTTGTACCCTGGCTAAAGAAGGAACTGTTTTGATGGATTTAACAAATATCTCAGAATTCAAGACTCTCCCCCTTCAATCACTTCATCCAATTCAAGAAATGTTCATGGGTGCTTCAGATCTGGGGAGGGGAGCAACACTGGGGAACCTAAAGGTCCAAGGCCTGTGGCCTCCTTCCATAAGGAAGCAGCACATTAACATCAAAGAGATGAGGGCTCTGTTTCAGGCCCTTTAGGCCATCAGGTAGTCTGTTCTACCAGGTCCTTTGAAACTGTTCACAGACAACACCATGGTACTTTGCTATGTGAACAATCAGGGGGGAATAAAGTCTCATCTCCTCTGCAGATTAGCAGTCCAAGTCTGAGGGATCACTCTTCAAGCAAAGGTAACTTTGACAGCTGTTTATATCCCTTCATCTGAAGATGTTCGGGCAGACACTCTGAGCAGATCCATGACACAAATCCATGAATGGATGATCCACAGGGATGTGTTTCTAGACATTCTCCACTGGTGGGCTTCATCTCAAATAGATATCTTTGCCTCCCTATAAACAGACAGCTTCCAAAGTTTTGTATCAGAGTCCCACACCCTCTGTCTTGGAAGGTGGATGTCTTATCATTGTCATGGAAAGGGATGTTTCTCTATGCATTCCTCCCTTCCCCCTAATTCAGAAAGCCTCCTGAAGATTCAGAAGAACAAACCAAAAATCTTGCTGATGACCCCCTTTTGGCCAAGACAGCATTAGTTCCCTCTTCTGCAGTTAGACAAGGGAATTTATCACAAGTTACCTCACAGTGTGGATCTACTCACACAAGACAAGGGATCTTTTATTCACCCATATTTAACAACACTGAACCTGACTTTGTGGGTGATGGGCTTCTGATTCCTTTCAGGCACATTTTCTCTGAGGATGTGTTTCTAGTCCTGCAGGAGGCCAGGAAACCTAATACAAGGATATCCTATTTGTCTAAGTGGAAGAGGTTCTCCATTTGGTGTCTTAATAGGAGGCTAGATCTATTTTCAGTGGATATTCCCCTGAGTCCTTTCTTAGTTATGTGAGTTGCTCAAGGCTGGACTGGCTTATTCTTCAGTTAAAACCCATTTATCAGCCGTTGTTGCATGTCTGCCTTTATCTCCCCCTTAACTTCTAGATTAGAGGTTAAGTTTTTCTTAAAAGGCATCCTTCACGTCAGACCTCCCAGGAAACCTGTTCCTGTTCCCCGGGACCTAGATTTTGTGTTAGAAAAAATGACTCAGACTCGCTTTGAGCTTGCAGTCTCAGCTTCCCTGAAATTTTGCACTTGGAAAACTGTTTTATTGGTAGGTATCACTTCTGCAAGGAGAGTTTCTGAACTCCAGGCTTTAATGGCTTCACAGCCCTTTTTGATTTTCCACAAGGATAGGGTGTCTCTTCATATCAGCTTCCCTGAAATTTTGCACTTGGAAAACTGTTTTATTGATAGGTACCACTTCTGCAAGAGAGTTTCTGAACTCCAGACTTTAATGACTTCACAGCCCTTTTTGATTTTCCACAAGGATAGGGTGTCTCTTCATATCAACCCTTCCTTCATGCCAGAAGTGGTTAATGACTTGCCCCTTAACCAATCTATTCACTTACCCACCTTTTTTTCCCTTCTCCTCAAAACTCCAGTGAAAGGGTACTGCATATCTTGGATTTACACAGACAACATAGATTTTACATGGTTAAGACCAAATCCATTAGAAAGTCTGAGCAACTCTTTGCTTCCTTTCACCCCAGGGTGCTAGGAAAACCTGTTTCTAAACAGACTATTTCATCTTGGATCTGTAGGGCAATTTCTTTTTCCTATGTATCTCAGGGGAAAAATCTTTTTTTCCTCTGTTAAGGCCCATTCCATTCCACTAGAGTGGCAGCTTCCTCGGGAGCCTTCTTTAAAGGTCTGGACACTGCTTCTATCCTGGAAGCAGCTACTTGCTCCTCTGTCCATACATTTACTAAACACTACAAGCTGGACTCTATCTCCAGATCCAGAGCAGGATTTGCCAGGGCAGTTCTGCATGGCTTCATGGAGTCTTCATGTGCTCCTACCTTCCTCCTTTCCTATTCATGAGCTTTGGTATTCTCCCTCATGTTATGAATACTGCAACATGGGAGTAGAAGGACATAGAATAGTTCTGTAAAATCTTTCCATAACCATAGATGTCCTTTTCTTTCATGTTGCAGTCTTCTATCCCACCATCCTTCCCTCTTGGTTCATGCTCTTCTTTGGATATTATCTAGTTGCATCTTATCCTTGGACTGGTGTTCTGATTGGAGCATTAATTTTTGAGAATGGTATGTGCAGACATCTTTTTTATGGCCGACGGCTGTTCTATGTGCAACATCGCACGTAACTAGCAGTAGCTTAAGTCTTTGGTATATTGGCAGATGTTCGGGTCAGCTAGGTGGGGAATTCCTCATGTTATGAATACTGCAACATGGAAGAGAAGGACATCTATGGTTATGGTAAGAATTTGCACAACTGTTTGTTTCTTTTCTTTTAGAGAGCCTACCTTTCTTCCATCTGCTGAACTGAAGATTTCTTCATCAGATTAATATAGTTTATTGAGCTGTATTTTCCTTTCTTTTCCTGCCACCTCCCTATGTGAACATCGGTTTCTGGGAGATCAAACAACACTGAGACTGGATGCTTCAGTGACCATTGTAGTAGTCCAATTGGCAACCAGTACTTGAACATTCTATATTAAGAGCAAGAAATCTTCCATCCTGGAAATTAGTTTTTGAGCATCATTTGTGGAACTGGATCTCTATGCATTTTAGCTTTGTTTCTGGTGCTTCTTCGCTGGATGATTTCATTAGGATGGTTGGGTATCTATATCACCCCATTATATTTCTTTGGAAGTGAACACCTGCTAAGTGCATGGGCTACACTAGGGCTTAGAGGGATCAGAAGTCAGTCACCTGTGTTTGGTGCTTCCTTATTACTTTTCTAAACAATACAGAGATATTTTACATTACTGTAGAAATGCTTTAGCATCTGGGTGCTTTAGGGTGCTTCATTTAACAAATAAAATCCCTCCATGCTCAAGTGCAGAGGCTGATGAGTTCTTGGTGTAAACATTCCAGATTATAGCCCACTCCCAGTCTAGCTACTGACTCTGAAGTTCAGGATTCCCACTTTGCTGAGCCTCTTCTAGTGGATGCCCGTTTGGGTGAGAGTCTACATTTATTAGTTTATTTACATTTGTTTACCAGAGTAATACAGCTAGGCAGAGCCCCTTTTCATCAGAGGTCTGTGGAGAAAAGCACCACATGAATTTACACAAAACAATAAAATTTAACAATACAATTTTCAAACAGTTCTAGAGCAGAAAATATAACAATTTATAAATACATATGAACAGCATACATTAAGCAAAATTTAGAAATATGAAAGTATGAGTATATTTTACGTAATGAATTGAGATAGATTATAGATCTCAAGCAAAATAAGGCAGGTTAGAGCGTGAATATAAAATAGCCAGAAGATATGATGAAATAATGAGAGAGAAAACATAAAATATCAGCTGGGATTAAAAGCAAAGACAGAGGAGTTAATATAGGATTAACTAAGAAGAAGTAGTATTTTACCTAGGGTGGAACAAGAATAAGTCCAGTAATCCCTGAGATGAATATTTAGGTCTTTTTTAAAAGATTTGTTTGAAGAGACTACTCTTACAGGGAGTGGAATGGCATTCCACATTTCTGAGACATGACATTTGACTCAAATCTCCTGCTGAGTTAGTTGATTTAGTTACACTTAGTAAGTCTTTATCACATGATGGTAAGGTTCTCTTTGGAATTTACTGAGTAAGAATATTGGCCAAGCTTGGGCATTTTTCAAGGTTGTGGATTAGAGTATGTGCCATATTCAACGGGTTTATATCACATAATCGAAACTCACAACATCGAATGCGCAAATGTGCAAATTTTCACATGATCGAATACTGTATTGTGCTCCCCCACACCCCCTGCTAAATATATATATATATATATATATATATATATATATATATATATATATATATATATATATATATATATTCAATCTTCTCCGAGGTCGCACTACAGTGAGGAAAGGGCAAAATTCCCGATCTTCACTGTAGTGTGACATAAATCCAGGCACTTCGATTATGTGAAAATTTGCGCATTTGCGTGTTCGATGTTGAGTTTCGATCATGTGATATAAAACATAGTCAGCTGAGAGTAAGCAGTGAAGGAGTTCGAACCAGAGGTGCTTTTTTTAAGGCTAAGCAGTGATGTGACCTGTATGGCAGGTATGCGCAAGTTTTGCTGTTTTGTGATAGCACTGTTTTAGTAAGTTCATTTAAGTTGTTTGTAGATTCATAAGTATGAGGGTCCCATTCAGAAGGGTTGGAAGTAGGTATGTTATGGCTATGGATCTATGTCAGAATATTGACTTTAGAAAGTCAAACTTCACATGGTTGAGACCATATGATCGACTTTCCAAAAAATCAAACAAGACAGAGCAACAAAAGTCTATCTTTTTGCAAGGGGGCAAGCCCCCCCAACACCCCTGCACACCCTATATGTTATATATACCAACTCCAAGATTGCACTACAGTGGGGAAAAGGGTAAATTCATAATTGGCATTGTACTGCGATCTCCATACAAAAGCTTCAACATTTTAGAAAGTTGATCATATGGTCTTGACAATATGATGTCCATCTTTCTGAAACTTCAGTATTCTGAAGGGAACTCTGTGGCTATGCATACTTTTTTCTTTTTCTGTTAAAACACCTTAATTTTGAAGAGGAGTCTAAGTTGTTGATGCATTGTTTGACTGTTTCCCTTATAAGGAGATTAATTTTTTATATTTTCAATTAGTACTCCTAACAGCTTAAAGTATGAAACCGTTTCAGTTGTGGTGTTACTGGAAGAGATTATGGTGAAGTTGGGTTTGTTCTGTTGGCGTGTTTTAGGAGTAAAAAGGCGAAGTTTGTTTTTATGGGGTTCAATAGAAGTTGGAAGTTGTACAGAAAAGCCTCTACAGAGAGGAGAAATTCCTCTGTTAGTTGCTGTAATTTTTCAAAAGTTTTAGCTGATGAAGGGCCATACCATGTGGCTACCAAAGAATTATTGTTACACAAGAAAAGATGTGCTGAATTGAGAAAGCTTGGTTTGTATGGGAAAAGAGGAGACTTGAGGTTGGATGTGAAACCTCTTCAAATGTATGGTGAGTGAGAGAGGAAGTTGGATTAAAGGTATGGTAAAAGTCATAAGGGAGGGAATACTGAGGGTAAGTAAGGACTTTGAGAAAGAGATTAAAAGTACTTGATGGTATTGTCTAGTAGAGTAATTCTGGGACAAGCAGAGCACCTAAAGGGAGGTTAAGGAGGAAAATCCATTAAAGAGAAGGGTACTTGATGGGAGAGCAAAGAACAAGATGTGTTGAGGCGAGAGGTTGAGGGCTGGGTGTCTAAAGCATTAGATTGTAGAGGTGAGTGCAAGCATGGCAGTAGGGGAGATATGGAGGAGAAATCTAGTGCAATGGGCTGGGGTTAAAATTGGTTGGAGGATACTGGCATGGTATTTAGTAGATCAGGAGGTGAAATTAAGATGGAAATACTGAAAAGAGCAAAAGGTACTAGAATGCATAGTGGGGTAGAGCCAGGATTTTTGGGACAGTGTACTAAATTCCAGAATGTAGAACATTATAGACTCCAAATTGCACTACTGTTTCACAGAAACGTAATTTCAGTACTGCCATTGTGACATTCAGTGCTGCAGTTAATTTGAAAAACTGTGAGAATATAGTTTAAACTGAATATGAGAAGAAGCTGCTTTACTTCAATTTACTGTATTTTTGTTACATTTACGTTTAGCAGGATTCAGAGCTGCAAATGAAACTTAGTTATAAAACGTGTACATTATGGCATACTGGCAATGCATAGGACTAATCGAATAGCAGATGCTTTTCCAGAATATTAGCAGTGTTGCATAATTCAGGGAGCACAGGGCAGGGGAGGGAGATAGATAGTTTGCGAAGGTTCCAGGTTGGAAGTACATCAGGTGGATAGTCTATAGACTGATAATAGGGTATGAGTGAAGGGTTATGAATGCAGTCAGATATTTAAAGGGAGGGATGGGAAAGGGGAATGGTTATCCAGCGGGGTAAATATAGGTTAGTGAAAAAGATTAATAATGTATTGCTGGAAGTATTTTAGGAGGCTTTGAAGGTAGGAAGTTGCCAAATAAGTTGAAGGAATTTGTGGTGGTACCCCCCCCCCCCCAAAAAAAAAGGCAAGGGAAATTAGAGAAAACCCAATAAACTGCAAGACAGTATCTGAAATGGTGGAAGTGTGTAGACAGGACTTATAAAGCAAAGACCATCAACAGACCATTGAAGGTTACTGTTAAAATTTATAGGATGTGTGGAAAGTTAAAGGGAGAAAAAATGACTGCTGTGTTACTTCACATGAAAGGTTTATGTTATGTTTATGGAATTTAAATTTTGGGAAGAGATTTCTGCAGAATGTGAGAGCATTACAAGAAAGGCTAGAAAAGGACATGAACGCAGCTCTGAGGATGTTGGATGATGTAGAATTAGTGAGGGGGACAAGACAAGGTTGCAAATTATCTGTTATGTTTGCTAATGAAGGAAGTATCGAGGGATGGTGAGGAAAATATTAATAGTTGTAGAAAATATAGATGTAGTTTTATTTGTTTTATGAGTGAGTGGTATGATGCTATTGATAGATATGGGGAATGGATTTCTGGGGGAACTGGAAGCATGTAGAAAATGTAGAATGGCATTTAGTCTGGTATGTCATTCTTGCAAATCTGGAGTTGACCTGGTGTGAATAGCATAGAAGACAGTTAGAGTTAACATTGATGTTTGGGGAAGTTTGATATTCAGGAGTGAAGATATGCCTCCATTATAGCCGAATACTGAAAGGAATGTTAAGATGATAGAGAAGGTAGGGAAACCTCTACATAGATGGAACAGCTTTGCTGTCTAGGAGGATGAAGGCAGCAATGATGGTGATGATTTCTCATAATGTATTTGATTAGACATACCATAACATTATTAAGGAATACAGCAGTGAAGGAGCAGCAGATAGCGTGTGACTGATTTGTTTACCAGAGAGTGACTGAGAATAGGAATTGAAAGGTTTAGAGTGGGGGGGGTTGTGCATACCAGATATTTGAAGATATGTAGTGCCTGTAAATGTGACATATAGGGTAAGTGTATTAAGAGGAGGGTTTGAACTGTGGGATTTGGGAGAAGAATGTGAAACAAAAGGATAAGTGTTTGTTTAATGAAGGAGATGGTAAAGGAGTCAAGGAAAGAAATAAGGAGAATGTCAAGTTTTTCAGTGTGAAATAAGTGGCTTGGGTGGTGGATGGGGAAAAAAGAAAGAGGTGAGAAAGTTACAGTATTTATTCAAAGTCAGTTATAGACAGCCTGTGGTGGTCATAGTGGAGCTGAAAAAACTAGGGCAAGGAAAATTGCTAATCCATGAGAACATCTAAAGGAAAATAAGAGAAAAAGTCGAGAGGGAGAATTGAGAATGAATAGAGGATTAAAAGGTTTTGGTTGTGAGAAAGCTTTAGAAATAAGCAAAATGAAGAGTAGAGATCCGCACAGCTTCACAATTCCAAAATCTGGAGTTCATTCCTAACCTCCAGCAACTGTGCAGTGTTTCACATATTTTCTTGATGTCTTTATGGTCTTTCTCAAAATTCTTTGCTTTCAGTTCACTCTCCAAAGATATGCTGGTTGCTTGGCTATGCCGAATTGTCCATGTGTGTGTGTGTGTGTTGTATACACCTTTGCCATTTTCAGTTGTATCTGAAAAGGGTCCAGAAAAGACTAGTTTATTTACCTAGTTAGCGATAAATATATTTAAAATGTAAAATTTAAATTACAGTTACAGGGTTATATTTAGGGATTTAAGATGTCAAAGTGGAAGGAATGGATGTCAGAGGTTTAGACAAGATTGGAAGAGAAAGGTTAAGCTGTGAAGGGAGGCATGATTCTGATATATAGTCAAGGCACAGAGTTACTGCATATGTGGTGCAGACCACCTGTAAAGTTTGGAGGAGTGAAAGGACATGAGAAAGAAAATTTTAGAGGTACTTGGAGGTGGAAGAGTATTATATTCATAGGTAGTGGGCACATAAGGGTAGGTAAGGTGCTTGGGTGAAGGTGAGAGAATAGGAGAAAGTACAAGGGAGAGGGGTTAAAAATACATGGCAATTTTATTGGGGCTAAAAAAATGTCATAGTCAAGGAAGAAAGCAGTAGAATTAATGCTTATGCCAAGATGGTTTAAGAATGAGATGGTGAATGATGGGAAGGAGAAGAGGCCAGAGGCAAATGATAGAAAATACATTTAAAGTCAGAATGGGCTTGAAGTAGAGGACAAAAAGAAGATAGGTAAGCTTGGTGGGGGAAGAAATTTTAGAAGAGAGCAGACAATAAAACTGGAAGCAGTATATGGTTGGGGTGGATAGGTCATTTAGTAGGGAAAGGTATTGCGTGTGATGAACTGTGAAGTATGTGGGTGTAATAAGGTACATAATTTGAAATTTCTAGCAATTCTTAACATTATTCTTGTGAAAGTGCTTACTTCATTCTGTTTCAGAAGTCTGAGTCGCAACCCATTTGCACTGAAGATTAAAAAAAAGCCCAAGAGCAGCTTACACATTTATTTTCCTCCATTTTGGCTCTCCACAGCTGACTATCAGCTATCTCCTAGTCCTGTCCTTGTTCACCACCTCTTGCTTACCCACCTTAACCACCCCAGACTAGACCCCACCCATGTCCAGGGCTGGTGACAAAATTGAGAACCCTGGGGCATTGCCACTCTGCTGTTGGGGAGTTTTGTCTGTTAATTTCTTTGCACTTGGGTGCACCCAAGAACACCATGAAGATGAACATAGAATGGAATTGCCCCTCACTTTCTTAGAGAACTGGCATCATTAGAATGCTCTACGATACAGTACTGTATGGTTGTTTCCTTAGTCTCCACTAAGGAAGTCAGACTGTGTTAGTGTGACATAAATACACATCCCCCCTCCAGTTTTTTCAAGTCACATCTGGAACCTTTGGGGACCTGGCTGGACTATCAAAAACAAAGCAGATGTCCCCTAATTTATTAAACAAACTGTTAAAGGGTAAAGTTAACTATAAATGTTTTATTATGCATTGTAGGACAAATGGCCCCAAATTTACTTCTTTGAACTACATGAAAAATGCTATGTTAGATGTTGTAGAAATTTTCAAATCTGGAAAAAACAAGGTTGTACTAGGAAAAATAATTTCTTCCCACAAATCAAGTGGCTACATGTACACAAAGTATCTTTATTTAATAACTGATTTAGACAAGTTTGCAATGTAGACAAAGTGGAAGTAATGACTTGCTGGGAAGACTTTATCTATGACATTTGTACATTTGCTTTTAACAATTTATACCCACATTACTATGGTACTGACTTTGCACAAAATCACCCCATATTTTAAATGTTTTTTTTTTTCAATTGTAGTTCCCCTGAGGAGCAACTTTGGCTCATCACTTTATATGTGATCATATTAGAATCGCATTTTATTGGAATGTTAAAGTGTTGGCAACAATTTCATGAACTAGCACACATTCTCGAACAAGACATTATTAATGTAGCAGCAGTAGATAAAGTCTGGAACTAATGTGATCTTATTTTCCTGGTTACACTAAAATAGACTGCCTAAGTTTCTAATATGTGATCCTTTAATATTTAACACAGTGTCTGTAAACATAAGCTTGGAAACGGTTATTGAAATTGCTTGTGCTTCTTTGAGTGACTCTTTTGGAATGATATGTACATACAGAAGGCCCTCGATAGAGCTGGTCACTCACCATAATTACATTTTGTACATAGAAACCTATATTGAACACAAGCATGTGATTTTGATAGATTTAAATTAACACTAGAATTGATTAGAACAGTTTACACCTCAAATTGTAATACTGAGAAGGACTTCCTAGACGTGGTCCTAATACACAGCTTTGTACAGTTGGCAAGGTAGCCTATTAGAGAAAATCATTACCTTGATATAATCTTAATCAATTGTACAGATTTAGTTACCAATCTGAGTATTGATTTTCTTCTGTTTAGTTTGAATCACTATTCTTTTATCATTTAATATTTAGTTTATCATTTAATATTCGGTTAAGTTGCATTAAAATACTGGTATTGAGACAAGATTGTATAATGGAATAAATTATGCAAATATTTTGAATTGTCCTAGCAGTGTCAGCTGATCTCATGAAGACGCTGCAGAGGTTGATGCTGTACATCATACTTCAGAAAAAGTTCTGACTGACTCAATGAAACTACATTTTCTTTCATAACTTCTTGACCCAGTGTCAGTAAACTTCCTTACTGGTGGGGTTGAGGGAACTAAGCGAGCGTTATTTTATAACTAGAAGAAATATTGTTTCCAAAAATTCAAAAGAAACCCTTGAGTATTGAATAAAACCAAGCTTAACCTAATAACCAAAAATCTGAAGAGATACCTTGGACAGAAAATCCTGAACTGCAAAACTAAGTTAACTGGTAACATTTATGTAAAACAAAAAAATACTTTACAAATACCTTCATTTTCAAACTAAAACCAGACACCCTGTAACATCAGTTTTCTTAAATGGGAGTACCATTACAGACCTTAAACTGATAGTTAATGCATTTCATACTTACATTACAGACGTGAATGTGGTAACAAATGTCAAGGTCCGTGGTGTGAAACCTTTGCCAACAGACAATGCATTGTGTCCCATGATATTGGAAGATATAATTATCTGCCCTTTAAGAAGAATTGGCATTACAACATCTGTGGGACCAGATAACATACCCACCTCATTCTTTCTGGCATTCACAAGGATTTATGTCCAGTGTTATATAAAGTGTCCTACACATTATTAAAGAACTTTATAGTTCCAGTCCTTTGGAAGAAGTCAGTCATAATAAGAGATGTCCTTCTATTCTCATGTTGCATTATTCAGAACCATTGGGTTATCCTCTGCTAGCTACCCAAATGTTTGGCTAGTATACAAAAGCTTCTAGTCACTGCTAGGTACATGGGACATCTAAATAGACATTTTTTTTTGCATTTACAGCATGAGCCATATAAATTGGATTGAGTGTTCTACAGAAAATTCACTAAAGTACCATCTGTAAGTAGATCTAAGTTACTATAAATGTATAAAACTTCTAATTTATCCTTCATTACAGTCATGTTCATGGTAATGCCATTACTGCATACAAAGCTTATAGAGATGAACTGTTATATGTAGTATTTAATTTACATTTTTATTCAGACTCTTAACAGTTATAAATAAAAAAATAATTTTTATGTTCAGCTTAATAAGAAGAGCATAAGAAGTAAATTTCTAACACAAATGATTATAATAGTATAGAATAAATTTCATATATACAGCTATCATGGAACTTAGTCATGTTCAACGGAAGCTTAGAGAAATGGGTGACAGTGAGTTTGACATTACCTATAAAGAGTCAGTGTTTCTACATGGCTTTCAGATCTGAATATGGTGCACTAAACGTATAAAACATAAAAAGAGAAGGTCTTTCTTCCCTGGGACAAACTATCTTTCTTGGTTCAACTCTTTCAGGGTATGGCCTAGAGGGTTCAGTCTTAGTTGTGTTTTTTTTTTTTTTTGGAGAATCCTTTGATATTTGGTGCCTGTTATTCATTTGGTGTCAGTAGCAAGGCTGCACATAGGAAAACTACAGTGATGCATCAGAAGCGTCTGACAACAGCACATACAGTCCTTGGAGAAAACTGTTCCATTTCTGCATTGCATAAGGCAGGAGACTTCATGGTCCAGTCAACAGGTGCATCTCAATCTGGGTGATTCTTTCAAAGAGTCCCCCCTTCCTTTGGGGGTCTAGACCTTGACAAAAAAATGCTACTGGCACTGCCCTGCCTGGGGTGTACCAATTTAAGAGTTCATGGCATGTAGAACCGTACCCAGATCAATAGGCACATCAATATTAAAGTGATGGCAAGCATTCTGGTCCATTTTAATGCTACTGTAATGTTGTACATGATCGGGGGGATGCAGGATGGGACATAGCTCTGGAATCGGATATTACCCACAAGCTGTTGTATATTCCATTTCGTAAGATTGTCCTGGCAGACAACCTAAGCAGGAGACAAAAACAACCTCACAAATGGTTTTTAGAGAAGAGCACATTTCTGGACATAGTTTCCAGGTGGTGCTTCTCTCAGCAACATGCATATGAGGAAATTCTACCCCATAGTAACATACAAAGGATGTTTGGGAAGTGTATGCCTTCTCCTTCAACTGAGGAGGTGTATTTCTGAATTATTAACCTTCAGTTTCTCTTCTGAGCAGGATGATTCAAAAAGTGAAGGAAGGAGAAGACACTCATACTCTAATATCACTTTTTTTTACTTTGATAGCACTGATTTTCCCTGCTGATGGAGATAGCAGTAGACAAGTAAGTAAATGTACCTTAGGTCATACGCTTCTTGACTCATTCCAGGGAGACCTTGGTACACCCAAACTTGCAAACTCTCAAACTGACATCAAGGATGATCTGACCTTGCTACCTTGCAATCACCTTTTTGCGGGGATATGCAGAAGATCTTGATGGAAGCTGGAAGGCCAGGCACAAGGAAAGAGACTTTCCCTTTTGGTACCTAATAAGGAATTAGGCCCTTAATGAGATGGGCATGCTTTTAATTCTTCAGTATCTGTCAGATGTCTTTGTCACAGTGTTGGCTTATTCCTCAGTGAAAGAGCAGTTTTCTACTGTCTCAGCCTTCTTGTCAGTGGACTTCCTTTAGCCTCACAACAGTAAAATAAAAAAGTTCCCCAAAAGGCACTGTTTTTCTCAGACCTCCACATATAGCCCTGACTTGGCCTTGGAACCTGAATGTTTTACTAGAGAAAATTCAGGCTCTTTTTGAATCCAATGCAACAGTACACTTCAAGTACCTAACACAGAAAATGATCTACTGCTAATGGCGACTTCATCCAGGAGAATAACTGGACTGAAGGCCTTTATATGTAAGGAACCATACTACATGTTAAATAAGGACAGGGTCAGCTTATGTACCATCCCTTCCTTAATTTCGAAATGGTTACAGGACTGCCCTTGAACAAGGCCATTCAGTTGCCAGTCATCTTCCCCAGTCATGAAAATAAGGATGAAAGGAACTTGCAGTCTTTGGATGTTCATAAGCAGTTAAAGTATTGTCAATATAAAATGAAAGACCTAAGAAAGACCGAACAACTGTCTGATGTTCATCGTGTTTCACTGTTGCAGTCATTACACTTGGGTTATCCTGCTGGCAGGTGACCCGCAGTCGGCCCGAGTTCCAAAGTCTTGGTCCGGCATCGGTTGCTGTTGCCTCTTCCCTGACATCAGTGCGCCAGGGGTATAAAAGTTGCAACCGACACCATTTTCTCCAGTCTTTCTTGCCGCACGGTGCCCGAAGCAAAAGCAGATGTTCATCGTGCATACAGCTGCAGTCATAACAGATGGGTTATCCTGCCGTCAGGTGGGTCCTCGGTCAGCCGAATTCCAAAGTCTAGGTCCGGCGTCGGTTGTCGTCGCTTCTTCCCTGATGTCAGTGCGGCAGGGATATAAAAGAACCAGCCGACGCCATCTTCTCCAGTCTTTCTTGCCGCGCGGTGCCCGAAGCAGAAGCAGTTCGCAAGTGCCGGTCAGCCAGCTCCTGAGATTTACAAAAATTTTTCAGCCGAAGTCTTTTTGAAAGCTAAGTACCTCGTTGGGGAAACTTTTCTTGCCTCAGACCAATGTCAGACAAAGTTAATAATTGCATTTCACATGGGAAGCAAATACCGCATAAGGATTTCCACTCTTTCTGTATTCCTTGCTTAGGCCCAGACCACGACTTCTCGGCCTGCCGTTTTTGTGCTAGATTCAACAAACGCACTATTAAGCCGGTGAGTTCACCATCACTATTTTGGTAAAAAATTTAATTATATTATGTCGTCGGATACTCCGACTCCAGTTTTGAGTAAAAGACGCAAAGATAAGGACTGACATACGAGGTCCGCGACTTCTACTGACACCATGCTAAGGCCGACTACCGGTTCTCCGGTTCTCAGCGAGGCGCCTATGCAGCCCCTGAGTACTGATGACACTTAATTACCGGTGTCTTCTGTGCCCGAGGTCGCAGGCTCCTCGGCCCCCATTCCGACTACAGATACTGACGCCACTTTTGGCGAGGAAACCCAGAGTTTAGACAGGCCTGCCATTTCTCAAGGTGTCTTCAGGCCTTCCTCATTCTCTTTTAAGGCTTTCACAAAATCTAAATCAGCCATGAAAACTAAAAAACAAGGATCACAGACCCCCTCTCAAGGCCCCATGCCTAAAAAACAGATGCTCAAAATGGCTGAGGACTTGATTACTCTTATCAGGGGTTCTCAACCCCCCTCGGACAAAAGGCCCAGATTAGAGGAAGACTACCCTTCCTCAGATCAAGCCTCTATTACCTCTGAACATTCTCAGGACCAGGAATATACTTATTCCCCTTTTGAAGACTCTGATGCAGAGGAGTCTATTCCCTCGGTCTCCCCCCCCCTGAGGACTACTCTTTTGGGGAAACCCTACATACCTTGAGGGAACACTTTCACTGGGAAGGCCAAGATTACTCAGATTCCAAGAAAAGGCTCAGAGATTTTCTCTTGCTCCCCCAGCATAGGCCTCTGGCTATCCCTCCTGTCTTAGATATATTAGATGATGTGTACACAGAAGCCAGCCTCAACCCAGATTCTTTACCTCCAGCCCCTGTTAAGCCATACAGGTATTACTGGGTTCCGGATTCACACCAGTTCCTATACAAAAGCCATACTGCTGACCCAGAAACTATTTCATAGGGTCCCAAGGGAATTAAGGCCTCTACTGCTAAAAACCCATTACCTTCAGAGAGAGATTCCAGAGCTTTAGAAAGGTGGAGGAAAAAAGTGTATACCTCGGCCACTTTAACCATGAGGGCATTAAACTGTCAGTTCCATATGTTAAAGTATCAACAGTTTTTATTATCTGAGTTGAAAAGTAAAATGACACAACCTGAGCAACCAGATTTAAAAGAGTTGCAGGATTTATTGCATAGTGCAGAGCAAGTGGGTAAACATACCTTGCAGTGTGGTTTTGATGCTTTAGAGGCCTCATGTAGAGCTGCTGTTACAGGGTCTGTCATACGTAGACATGCTTGGCTCAAAGAACAAGCCTTACCAGATCATGTCAAAGCTAAATTACTAGATACACCTCTTCAAAAAGATGTATTGTTTGGTGTTAAAGCTGAGGAGGTACTAAAGAAAATGAAGGAAAAGGCGAGATCAATGCAAACAGTGAAAGATTTCTTGCAGGTACAACCTCCACGTTTCAGCAGAAACTGGCCTTCAAAAAATTGGTCCTTTCCAGCCACGGACAGACCTCAAAGAGGCAGATACAGGCGCCCAAGAGGTAGAGGGCAATCTCAAGGATCATTCAGAGCCAGGCAATGGCAAGCACCAACCCCAAGAGGTGGAGAAGATAGATCACAGTCATTCAGAAAACAGACACAATGACTTTCCCCTTTACCTGCCAAGCAAAGCTTTAATGGCAGCACCTTTAGGTGGAAAACTGGCATTATTCTCAAAAAATTGGCATATTGTCACAAAGGACAAATGGATCCTGGACATTATAGACAGAGGCTACAGATTCCACTTTCACACCCTTCCAAAAATGAGAGGCATGCCAAACCTGCCACAAAATCAAAGGGCAGAGGCACAAAAACAAATTTCAGCTCTCATGGACATGAAAGCTATTCAGGAGGTGCCTGCAAAAGAACAAGGTCAAGGGTTTTATTCCAGACTATTCCTGGTACCAAGGAAAGACAAAGATTGGAGACGTATTTTAGATATATCCATCCTAAACACATATTTACAGGTACCAAAATTCAAGATGCTCACATTACAGCAGCTTCTTCCCATGCTGGGTAAGGGGTCTTGGCTGGTAACATTGGACCTCAAGGAGGCATACCTGCATGTCCCTATCAGACAAGATTCGAGAAGATACCTCAGATTTCTTGCAGGTTCAACCCATTATCAATTCTCTGAATTGCCCTTTGGCTTATCTACTGCGCCCAGGGTGTTTACGAAATGCCTGGCATCAGTAATTGCCTTCTGCAGACTTCAAGGAATACAAATATACCCATATCTGGACGACTGCCTGATCCAAGCGGACAGCAAGGACATACTTCTGAAACACCTGGCATTTGTAATAAGACTGTTGAACTTTCTGGGATATACAGTCAGCAAAAAGAAATCAAAGCTAATACCCTCTCGAACAATAATTTTCTTGGGTGCCAGCTTGAATACAAACACTCAGATGGCCTACCTCATGCCAGACAGACAAGGGCAACTATCTCAATACTTCAGCAAATTGGCAACCTTCACCAGGCTGACTGCAAAGAAAGTCCTGCAGGCTCTGGGATTCATGGCATCTTGCATCCTGCTGATCCCATGTGCAAAGCTGCATATGAGGAAACTTCAATGGTACCTAAAAAACTTATGGTCTCAAAACAGCCACAGTTTGGAAACAATTATACCACTCATTCCATGTCTTCAAAAGGAATTTCTGTGGTGGGCTCAAGCATGCCAAAGAAACAAAGGTCTCCCTTTCTGCATACCTCAAGCAAATCAAATCATCACAACAGACGCCTCGAACTACACCTGGGGGGGGGCACACATGAAAGATCAGTGCATTCAGGGAAAATGGTCCCAAAAAGAGAAGCACCTACACATCAACCAAAAGGAAATGCTAGCAGTGCAAAATGCTATTATGGCCTTCAAAGACCTACTGCATCCAGGCCAGCTATTGATAAGGACAGACAACACCACAGTGATGTGGTACATAAACAAACAGGGGGGAACTCATTCATACCCCCTGTGCAGACTAGCAATGACCCTTTGGAACACAGCTTTGGAATTGCAAATCCAACTTCAGGCACAATTCCTGCCAGGGAAGGAGTGAGAACACACTGGCAGACAGCCTAAGCAGAAATATGACAGATCCACACGAATGGAAGTTGCATCCTCAGGTTTTCGCAAAGATAACTCAGGCATGGGGACAGCCAGACATAGATCTCTTTGCTACCCACAGAAATTACCAACTGAAAAAATGCTGCTGAAGGACCTATCATCCACAGGCCTGGAAAGTGGACGCACTCTCCTTCAACTGGACAACATTGACAGTCTATGCCTTTCTGCCTCTCCCTCTGCTGCCCAAAGTCCTATTAAAAGCCAGAGCAGAGAGGCCGAAAATTATTCTCATTACTCCAGACTGGCCAAGACAACACTGGTATCCACTCCTGAAGAGCCTGATGCATTCCCCACCATGGATCCTACCTCTAGTACCTCTTCTGTTGTCCCAGCACTACTTCATAACTTTTCACAGCCAGCTCAAAACCCTAAATCTAGCTGCATGGAGAATCCCTTGATTTCACAACAGACCCTCCTCTCCAAGGAGGTGCAGGATGTCATCTTGGATGCCAGAAGACCTTCTACTAGAAAAGCCTACTCCACCAAATGGAAGCGGTTTTGTGCCTGGAATCAGAAAAAGGGCCAGAATCCTTGGGTAATGAATATACCTCAAATATTACAGTACCTAGCTGAGATGTTAAACAGTGGACTTTCCTTCTCCTCCATAAAAATCCATGCTTCAGCCATTTCTGCACAATACAACACAGATCCTCCTTTATTCTCTCATCCTCTCTTAAGACAGTTCCTCAGAGGGGCTAAGAATATAAAACCCCCAAGGAAACCACCAGTCCCTGGAAAAACTGACCCTTCCACCATTTGAGCCAGCTGCTTCAACAGAACTACAATATTTGTCATGGAAAACAGCCTTCCTTCTGGCTATCACCTCAGCATACAGGGTTTCTGAACTACAGGCCCTCATGGCTGTGCAACCTTTCATCATTTTCCATCAGGACAGAGTTTCCTTACGAACCAACCCTACCTTTATGCCAAAGGTAGTATCCAGTGTAGCCTTGAATCAGACTATCCACTTACCTACCTTTTACCCTAACCCACAAAACAAAGGGGAAAGACTACTGCATTCCTTGGACATTCACAGACAACTACGTTATTATTTGGACAGGACAAAGCCATTCAGGAAATCCGAGCAACTCTTTGTGTCCTATGCTACAGGTGCTCAAGGAAAGGCTATCTCCAAACAGACAATCTCAAAATGGATAGCCCACTGCATATGCTTTTGTTACTCATTTCATGGAAAAACTGTGCCTTCAAGCATCAGGTCCCACTCCACAAGGGCCAAAGCTACCTCTGCAGCTTTCCTCAGAGGGGTTCCTACCAAGGACATTTTGGAAGCAGCCACTTGGAGTTCAGTGTACACTTTCTCCAAACACTATCACCTTCCACTTTACTCAAAATCTAGAGCGGGATTTGCCACAGCTGTCTTGCAGGGCATCCTTGCTCCTCCGAGTTCCACTTAGTGCCTGCCACCCCTACTTAGCTTTGGGATTTTACCCATCTGTTATGACTGCAGCTGTATGCACGATGAACATAGTACAGTTTTGTACCTACCATAAATGTAGATGTTCGACTGCTCATACAGCTGCAGTTCAGGTTTCCCTCCCTCCATCCCCTCTTAGGACAGGCCTTATGACAAACACTTTCTCATACAACCTATTTGGGGTTTTCTTTTATGGTGTATTTGCTTGCAAACTACTGTTTTTTGATTATTCTATATTGCACGACTACATAAGTTTATGTTTTGCCTTCCTTCTGGGGGCACCTGACATCTGGGGCAAGAAAAACTGAAGAAGATGGCGTCGGCTGGTTCTTTTATACTCCTGCCGCACTGACGTCAGGGAAGAAGCGACGACAACCGACGCCGGACCTAGACTTTGGAATTCGGCTGACTGAGGACCCACCTGATGGCAGGATAACCCATCTGTTATGACTGCAGCTGTATGAACACTCGAACATCTACATTTATGGTAGGTACAAAACTGTACTTTCTCAAGTGCCGGTCGGCCGACTCCAGAGATTTTCAAAATTGAATTTCAGAACCGAAGTCTTCAATAAAGCTAAGTACCCCGTTGGGGAAACTTTTTCTTGCTCCAGACCAATGTCAGTAAAAGTTAATAATTGTATTTCTTGTGGGAAGCAAATACCTCATAAGGACTTTCACTCTTACTGCATTCCTTGCCTAGGCCCTGATCATGACATTACTATTTGTCGGTTTTGTGCTAGATTCAATAAACGCTCTATTAAACGTCGGTTTGAATTTGCTTTACATTATTTTGGACGAAGATTTAATTATAAAATGCCTTGGATCAACCGACGACCAGAATGTCTAAAAAAAACAAAGACAAAGAGAGAGACAGGCATCCGAGGTCCAAAACCAACGATGAAGCCTCTTCTAGGCCAGTCGCCGGTTTGCTGGTTCTCAGTGAGGTGCTTTCGCAGCCCCTGACACCCGCTACCTCAGAGCCACAGGCCATAACCGACAGCCACATGGAGGCCGCGAGGCCTGTGGAAACTCAAGGTTTTGGGCCTACGGAAACTATTCCCTCAGATGGGTCCGGAGCCGTTGAGCAGGCACCGGCTTCTGAGGGCATCTTCAGACCTTCACAGCTTACAATTAAGGCTACTACTGCAGCAAAGGCAAAGTCAAAGACAAGGAAACAAGTGCAGCATTCTCCAGAACAGTCATCCATGCCAAAGAAACAGATGCTTAAAATGGCCGAAGACTTTGTTACTTTAATCAGGGGCTCCCATCCCCCTCCTGAGAAAAGGACTAGGAAGACACTGATTATGATTCCTCTGATCAGGTTTCCATTTCCTCTGATTCTTCCTCTGAACAAGGCTATTCTCTCCCTCCTTATGAGGACTCTGATGCTGAAGAGTCCATTCCTTCAGCCTCTCCGCCTGAGGATTACTCTTTTGGGGAAACCCTGCACACCATGATGGAGCATTTCCACTGGGAGAGCCAGGATTACTCAGAATCCAAGAAAAAGTTCAGAGATTTATTTTTATTGCCTCAGCACAGGCCCCTGGCTATCCCCCCGGTGCTGGATATTGTAGATGATGTTTTTACTGAATCCAGTCTGTCTTCAGATTCTTTACCCCCTGCACCAGTAAAACCAGACAGGTACTACAGAGTCCCTGACTCTCATAAATTACTTTACAAAAACTCTGCTGCAGACCCAGAAACAATTCTTCAGGGTCCTAAAGGGGCTGAAGCTTCCACTGCCAAAAATCCTGTCCCCCTCAGATAGGGATTCCAGAGCTCTAGACAGACGGGGGGAAAAAGGTTTACACTTCTACTATTTTAGCTGTAAGAGCTTTAAACTGTCAGTTTCACATGCTAAAATATCAACAGTATCTCATGTCATTGTTAAAGCAGAAAATGGTTACAAATACAGAAAGTCCTGACAATAAAGAAATGCAGGAATTATTGCATGCATTTGAACAAGTGGGAAAGCATACTCTGCAATGTGGTTTTGATTCATTAGAGGCTTCTTGTAGAGCCACAGTTACAGGCTCAGTTATTAGAAGACATGCTTGGTTGAAAGAACAAAGTTTACCTGACCATGTTAAAATGAAATTATTGGATGCTCCAGTACAGCATGATACTTTGTTTGGTGTTAAGGCAGAAGAGGTTTTAAAGAAAATGGAGGATAAAGCAAAATCAATGCAAACTGTGAAAGATTTCTTGCAGGTTCAACCACCTAGATTTAGCAGAAACTGGCCTTCAAATAATTGGTCCTTTCCAGTGTCAGACAGGCCACAAAGAGGCAGAGACGCCCAACAGGCAGATCTCAGCCCCAAGGCTCCTACAGACCTAAACAATGGAGTGCTTCAGCCCCCAAAGGAGGAGAAGACAAATCACAACCTTATAGGAAACAGTCACAATGACTTCCCTCTGCAAATGCCAGACTCTTATCAGTTGGCAGCACCCCTAGGGGGAAAGCTAGCACTTTTCTCAAACAATTGGCACATGATCACCCAAGACCAATGGGTGCTGAATATAGTTTCTCAGGGGTACAGGTTGCACTTCCACTCGCCTCCAAAACTAAAAGGTATGCCAAACCTGCCACAAAACCAATGGGCAGAGGCACAAAAGAGATTGCTGCTCTTATGGATATGGGAGCTATTCAAGAAGTTCCACAAGATGAACAGGGACAAGGATTTTACTCAAGACTTTTCTTAGTACCCAGAAAAGACAAAGCCTGGAGACCAATACTGGACCTGTCAATCTTAAATACCTTCCTGGATGTTCCAAAATTCAAAATGTTAACACTACAACAACTTCTGCCCATGCTGGGCAAGGAGGCTTGGCTAGTAACTTTGGATCTCAAGGAGGCATACCTGCATGTCTCAATGGCATACCTGCATGTCCCAATCAGACAATCGTGCAGAAGATACCTCAGATTTATAGCAGGCTCAATGCATTACCAATTCTCTGCACTGCCCTTTGGCTTATCTACTGCGCCCAGGGTCTTCACAAAATGCCTGGCACCAGTAATTGCATTTTGCAGACAAAAATGAATTCAAATATATCCCTTCTTGGACGACTGCCTTATTCAAGCAGAGAGCAAGGACATTCTTCTAAAGCACCTGACATTTGTCAAAAAGTTACTAATTTGCCCAGGGTACACAGTAAACGAAAAGAAATCAAAACTAATGCCCTCTCAAGAGATAATATTCCTGGCTGCAAGCCTAAATACAACTGCCCAGATGGCTTATCTCATGCCAGACAAACAAAGGCAACTGATTCATTACTTTCAAATAATGGCAAAAAAGACTCAGCTCCCTGCAAGAAAAATTCTGCAGGCCTTGGGCTTCATGGCATCCTGCATTCTACTAATTCCATATGCAAAGCTGCATATGAGGAAACTACAATGGTATCTAAAAAGTGTTTGGACTCAACATTGTCACAGTTTAGAGACAATCATAACCTTAATCCCCTGCCTACAACAAGAGTTTCAATGGTGGTCCCAGGCCTGTCACCACAACAAGGGACAGCCTTTCACCTTACCTACAGCCAGGCAGACAATAACAACGGATGCATCGGATTATGCCTGGGGAGCACATATGGCAGGAAAATGTATTCAGGGCAAGTGGCCCAGGGAACAAATGCATCTTCACATCAATCAAAAAGAGATGCTAGCTGTACAAAATGCCCTGACAGCCTTCAAGGACCTAATACATCCAGGACAACTATTAATAAAGATGTATAATAACACAGTTATGTGGTACATAAGCAAGCAAGGGGGCACACATTCCTACCCCCTATGCAGACAAGCCATGACACAGCACTGATCTACCAGGTACATCTGCAAGCACAATTCCTGCCAGGAACAAAAAATACACTGGCAGATGACCTAAGCAGAAATCTCATGGATCCAAATGAATGGAAGCTAAATCCACAAGTGTTCAACATGATAACAAGGGAGTGGGGACACCCAGACATAGATTTTTTTGCCTTCCCTCACAATTGCCAAATACAGACATTCTGCACAAGGATTTATCACTCTCAAGCATGGAAAGTGGATGCTCTATTATTCATCTGAAAAAACATGACAGTCTGTGCCTTCCCTCCGATGCCTCTTCTCACCAAGGTACTTCTAAAAGTCAGACAAGAGAGACCAAAAATGATCCTGATTGCACCAGACTGGCCACGCCAGCACTGGTATCCAACCCTAAAGACTTTGTCCCAAGGCCCACCTTGGCCTCTTCCTCAAATCCCTCATCTTGTGACACAGCAAAACAATCAGATTCTGCACAGTCAACTCAGAACCTTACACCTGTAAGCATGGCAAATAATGTAGCCTCTCATATTACACCTCTCTCTAAAGCTGTTATGGATGTAATTTTGGAAGCCAGGAGGCCCAGCACTAGGAAATCTTATGCAGAAAAATGGAAGTGATTCTGTGCTTGGAACCAGACACAAGGCCTCAACCCACTGGTCCCTAATATACCTCAGATTTTACAATACTTGACTGAGATGTTGGACAAAGGCCTCTCTTTTTCATCTATAAAAATCCATGCCTCTGCCATTTCAGCTCATTACAATGCGGATCCCCCTATTTTTTCACATCCTCTACTACGACCGTACCTCAGAGGGGCAAAGAATGTAAGACCCCCTAGAAGAGCACCAGTACCTACTTGGGACCTCAATTTTGTTTTAGAAAAACTAACACTGCCTCCATGTGAACTAGCCAGCACAGCTGATCTTAAATTCATGTCATGGAAAACTGCTCTGCTGCTAGCAATAACTTCAGCAAGAAGAGTCTCAGAGTTACAGGCATTGATGGTTGTAGAACCTTTCCTCATTTTTCATCAAGACAGGGTTTCTCTTAGAATAAACCCAACATCTATGCCAAAAGTGGTCTCTAATGTGGCCTTAAACCACACCATTCATTTGCCTACTTTCTACCCAAATCCCCTGAATAAAGGGGAAAGACTTCTACATGCTTTGGATATACACAGACAGCTACAATTTTACTTGGACAAAACAAAAGCTTTCAGAAAAACTGAGCAACTGTTTGTAGCATATGCTGCAGGATCACATGGAAAGCCTGTTATAAAGCAGACAATCTCCAAATGGATAAGACACTGCATCTGCTTTTGTTATGCACAGCACGGCAAATCTGTGCCTAAGGTTATTAGGCCTCATTCTACCAGAGCAGCAGCCACTTCAGCAGCCTTCCTCAGAGGAGTACCAACCAAAGACATTTTAGAAGCTGCAACTTGGAGCTCAGTGCACACTTTTACCAAGCACTACCACCTACCTTTCTACTCCAAATCCAGAGCAGCCTTTGCCACTGCAGTTCTGCAGGGCTTGTTAGCCTCACCAAATCCAATCTAGACCCAGCCACCCAACCTCAGCTTTGGGATTCTACCCAAGTGTAATGACTGCAACAGTGAAACACGATGAACATAGTACAGTTGTGTACCTATCATGAATGTAGATGTTCGAGTGTATTCACTGTTGCAGTCCAGGTTACCCACCCACCATACGCCTCTTTGCTGGTACTATTCCGTACTTCCAAACCAAATGCTGTACACATGGGTGCTGCACGGCCGGAAAGTACCATTAAACAAACACAGTTGGCCAGCAGTAGTAGCAGTCAGATATACTACCCAAAGCTGATAGTGAATAAATAGGACTTTAATAACAAACCGATTTCGGAAAAATCATGCCTTCTTCAGTGTTAGACAAACGGACATACAGAACATAAATTACTATACAAATTTATACATCTTCCTAACCAATGAAAACACTGGTGTGCTCCTGTCATTCATGAATAATACATGAAATGGCAGTAATAAACATAAAATATTAAGCAGAGACCAAGGCAACTGTTCAGAGTTATAACAGGATATCACAAATAAATCATAACATATGCTTAACAAAAATAGAAATAGTATATGGGAATGATATATAATGGTATGCACTTATACTAGAGACATAATTGTATTGATAATATGTGAGACCACTATATAATAGCAACATTTGTACACTTATATGAAATATAAATATCTCAAAAACATGCGATAAATCCCAACTAATAAAAATCGAAACAGACCTATAGCATACATAGTTAATAACCATAACAACTGGCATATATCATTCTTCATAAAGAATGTGGTTATTTGAATACTAGCAGGTATATTTGAAATAATCATAATAAAACAGTACTATACCTTGCATAGCTGATGATTAACCAAACCAATAGGGATATATCATTCTCCATAAAAATTGTGGTTATAAGTGGTCATTAAGTCCTGGTGGAAGGAGTGCACCCAAGGTGATTATCCAGTATTTCTCTTTATGATTCGATATGCTGTGCCATCCTTGAGGATTACTGCGATCACCAACAATTCGGTCAATAATCATAAACATGAACTGGGCTTGTTGGTGTTGTAAAACATGACGGTATATAGCATATTTCCTTCTTATTTTTGATATTGCTTCGATGTTCATTAATGCGTGTCCTGAGTGGCCTGGAAGTCTGGCCGAAATAGAAAGCCGCACAACAGCATGAGGCCAGATAGACCACCCAGTCGCTACTACAGTTACCAAAGATTTTACAATCAAAAACCTTGCTGGTATTGCGACTGGAGAACTGTTTAGACTTACTAACCTGTTTACAAGAACCACAATGGCCACACGGAAAAGTGCCCAATAATTCATGTCCCGATATTGTGAGCTGTTTATAAATCGCTCCTCCACTACCAATATGTTTGTAATGAGATAACATAGAACCCAGTGTTTTACCTTTCCTATACGAGAATTGGCATTCTTCACGCAAGATAGATTGAAGCTGTTCATTGGCCAGTAGGATATTCCAATGTCTGTTTATAATGTCATAAAACTGTGCCCCAAGTAATTAGTCAACCTTCCAATTTAGCCAAGCATTAGGAATCTTTCCTAATATTATGACTGCAGTGGTGATCTATATGAATAAAGTTGTACAGTTGTGTAAGAAGCTTACATAATAGTAGATGTTGAGGTAGGAGCACTGGTGCAGATGTTTCCTTCCCCATTTTGCAGTCCTGGGCATCTGGGATTAGGAATGTGTATCAGACTGATATTGACTAGTGCATCTCTCCCTATACCTACTGTGATGCCTGTGCTCTGGCCCAGCAGTCAAGGAGCCTCAATCCTCACTAATAACACCAGGGAGGGGCGTCTCATATAGAAGGAAAGGATAACAAATACACACAGTAAAGTGCAGTTTCCCTTAAGAGCACACAGAGATCACAGTCAATCCGGGGATGGTCGCTCCCTTGCTCTCCAGGTCCCCAATAAGGCTCCCCACTGGCACAGCTATAGGGTCCAGATCTCAGCCAGCTGGGCAAGCTAAAATCTTCAGCATCCTCTCTGTCCAACCAGTGCTTTGTGTCCTTGCCCAAGTAGCTGACACACACACACGTACACACACACACATACTTTGAGATAAGAGTTTATACAACCACACAGACACTTCTGGGGAAGGCTGGTACAGGTTCTCCAGCTGTGCCCTTTTTACCCAGACTTTATGGTAGAAATCACTGCCGCCACCCAGCTAATATTTATCAGCTACTCAAAGGCCCTTAAAAGGGTGTCCAATTATTACCGTGCAATATTATTATCCAGTTGGTAAGTGTGACTAAACAGTCAAGGCTTATTTGGAGTGACTTGGCCAGCAATCACTATAAATATGCAATGTACTTTAGAGCTTAAATTATCTCTACACAAAACAGCCACAGATGAAAGGTTTTAAAATATTTAATAATAAATAATAAAAACACAAAACAATACTTCTTACTATACAATGCTAGTCAAGAATTCAGAGATCACAGATAAAATAATTCAGTACTACAGTTCTGACATCACAGAAAAACACTTATTCTAATCTTTCAAGTTTCTCACTATTTCCAAAAGAAAACACAAGTCTAAGATAACTTACATAAGAAAACAGGCAGAGTGCTGATGAGTTGGATGGTCAAGACAGAAATACTTAATGCCTTCTGATTCTCTCTGTTTAAATTGCGATCTTCAGTCCTGATTCCCATTGCATAATTTTTTACACTTTCCTGGGGTTCCCAGGCTGACAGATACTACATTC